>NC_053171.1:48561713-48868971 GCF_016835505.1 Polypterus senegalus | reverse complement strand
TGAGGAGACCCTTGAGTACAGTAACCCCATTTGACATGGGTGCAGCTATGTAGACTAAAGAGTAAACTAGAGCACTGTGATGCATGTTTGGGGAAAGAGGCTAACACTTCCTTTCCCATCATGTGGACATCAATTTGGATCTAAAAAATAAAAAACCAAGAGAAGTGACAGATTTGGGATCATTGCACTTTAATAAGACTGTGAGTACCCCAAAACTAGGAATACATGGATGCTCCCTACTATTAGAGTTGAGTTCAAGTATGAAAGGGGGCAAAAATGTTTATTTGGGAAAGACAGAAAAGGGTAAAAAATATAAAGTGGGCATGGGTAATGTACAAACCTTTACATGGTGCTTGAAACTATGAGGTCTGGTCACCAGTGAAAATACATAAAATAGAGGAAAGGGATTTTATTTCTTTACTATTTTGTTTAAATGCATTTCTTTAAATGGTGTGAATCAGGTATGATTTTAGAAGACAATTCATAGGTTCCTGTTCATATCCTGTGGTTTGGTGCTAGTTGTGTCACTTTAAGAGAAGTGCCATGAATACCAGATACACATTTAGTTCATCCTACATTATATTTTTTTATGAGCAATTCCTGAAGATATAACTTGTCAAGTCATCTACCATCAAAGTCATATGCAGACTCTTACACCTCATAATGTGGCCCAAATTTCCTTATTCCTTCTCTTTACTACTTCAATTAAGGCTTGACTTTACTTTACCACATAGATTTCAATGTGTATTTTAAACTCACCTCAAAAATGCACAGATGACAATGAACTCATTGTAAATTGTGTAATAAACACTTCATACACATTCTCTTAAAATTATTCACAGTTTAGAGATAAAATTACCTCTCACCCTCAAACTGCAAGCAATACATAATTTCTACAGTATTTCAAGTCTGCTCCTTATATTGAATGCATTTTAACAAAATTTTTAAAAAGATTTAGATACAGTATATACAAGAGTTGTGACACAGAATGCAGCTTTGCCATCATGCAGCATTTGGACCTTGTAATTCACTCTGGACTGACTGTCATTGACATGGTCTGTAGGCGTATGCTCTGCCGGTGTTGATGTAACTCCACTGAGGGTTTAGTGTCCCCAACAGTTGACCATCTCTGAACTAGTCTTGTGCAAGTGAGGGTGCTGAAAGCTTTACAATGAACTGGTGTACCATCCAGGGCTCTTTCCTGGACCCTGAGATGAGGAATGTGAAGAAAAAAGCAACTGATAGAGAGATGAATGGATGGGTAGACATATATATTGTAGAAATATTTTTTCAATACTCCTTCTTTAATGTTTCAGTGAAGTAAAACCCATTTATACCTGATTGCTGATAACTTTTCTCCCTTTCTCCAGTCCCACAGAACAATAGTATGATTATCATCAAGGCCAACAGAAGCCAACCGCTTTCCATCCGCTAATATCAAGAGAAAAAAAATTGGAGAGTGTTAAGTCCCTTTAGCAGGTTTAAACCTGACAGATACAACTTTATTTAGAGAGAACTGTATTTGTCCCCCGGGGTAAAATTAGCATCTTTGATACTTTTATACTCAATTGCATGACCTTCGATGTAATACATATGCATACTCAATGCAGACAGTTTTACAAAGTAATGCTGGTTGTTGTCTTCTAAACACAAATCAGGACTGTACACATAGTGTTTTGCTACTCTATAGAATTATTAAAAATCATGCAACCCATTCTTCACACATTTTTATTTTTCAATCAACCAATGTAATTGAAATAATAAAAGAAAAAAATACTATTACAACATCTACAAAGTTATGTGTGTCTGATGTGTTTCCTGTTTGTGATGCTGCAGATTTGTTACTCTGTCATACAAAGGCATCCGTGTTTTAAGCAGTTATGTGCATCATACAAGCTCTGACAGTGAAGGAGTTCACAGGACGTCTCATTGGCACACTTTGTTCTCATAGTAAAATGAGAGGTCAGTTTGGTTAAATGGTGAGAGGGAATGAGCTCACTCTCCTCGCCACAGCTAAGGTTCATTGTCCGCTACAAATCACATTGCTACAAAATCTTTTTGTTAGAATATTATGCTCTACAACACTTATAAAATCATGGCAGAAGCCTGGTTTATAGCCACATGTCTGCAGTCGCACAATTAAAATTTCACCTCCTGCTCTTGTGCAACTTAGTAGCTCTTCCAGTCTTGCTACCAATAAATCTACAATTAAAACTTTCATTAAAAATGCACCTGTCACTCTTTACAATGTCAAATACTTACTAAAGTACACAAGACATACCACTTAAGCAAAAAGCAAGATGATAAAGGGCAAATTAGGATAAATGATATAAATGGTAAATAAAACAGAAATTAACACCAGGAAGGGCCTACAATAGAATAAAAAGGCTGAATTTACATAGCACCATTTTGCCAACAGCATTTGACAGACACAACACAAACATCATCATCATATGGTACATAATGGAGAGCTAGGGAATTAAAAAATGCATACATGTACAATCTTAAAGGCACGGGAAAACAGGGTTCAGAATAATAAAACCAAGGAAACCCACAGACAAACTTAGCAGAAAAATCCAGGAAAACAAATTCAACTCCTACTTCCCTCACACCTTTTCAAATATTTTATGTATTCCCATATTTCTAAAACCAAATGACATTTAAAATCTTAAAGGTAATTCTTTGACAAATCAAGCCCACATTCAAATGCTGGATAATAAGCCCCTTCTCTAATGTACAAAAAATTCAGTAAATAATAAGAAAGCTCACACTCATTAACATTAAGGTACCTTGGATATCACATTAAAAACATGCATGAAAAAATGTAAAGTTTAGATCAACCAAACCTCAGTGCAGGGCAGCATTGTACCTCATTGTGTGCAATTTAAAAATACATAACGTCACAAAAGTTTCAAACTCAAATTTGTATTTACCATTGTCTCTATCACTTTGATTTATAGGGTCACTAGCTGGGCTGGGTGTCTAAGAGGAGTTGAAATCTAAGTAATCAACGTAAACCTCATTGTTAACGTTTGCAGTGCATCATCATCTACTGGAAAGTATTTTGTAGTGCATATAGTAATGTTTGTGATGTGCCATCTGTTAGAATGACAAATGCATTGCATATGTTTCTCTTACATGCCATTTGGTATGAGATTTGTAAGAAAAGTATTGATGTTTGTGATGCGCCATCTGTTGGCATGATAGAGACATAGCAACCAGACAGACACACAGATACACAGACACTTGCCATTTTATTATTTTTATTGTCATGTGCATAGAGTACAGTGACATTCTTGCTGGCATGTGCTAGTCAACATGCAACACGTCACCACTCTACAATTCCACGATCAGTGAGCATAAAGACCTTACCTTGAAATTTTTGTCATCCTTACCTGCATATAAGCTAGTATATAGATTTAGAAAACAAACTATGATAAGAACATTATGCATTATTCACTATGGCAAATGTCCAATGCTTTATTAGCTATTTTTCCTTTTATTGAACACATTCAAATGTTTCTTTTGTGATGTTTATGTCTTAGATCTCCTAATGTGTCTCGTAATTTATATACACTGACATCACCAAGAAAGGTGAAGATCAGGTAATAAAATTATGAAATGCTAACAACTGTTGTTTCTGGCTAAATACTGTAATTGTTCCACTTCCTTCAAATTTGACTCTTAAAAGATGACTGAAAGACAATTGCATCAAACAAACAAAATTACATTTGCATTGAATGGTTTCTCCTAGTTACAGCAATATATTTTTACTTTTACATGCAATAAAAATGTGCTAAATTATAATCATCAATAATCGAGTAGGCAAGAGTTGATGACTCTTTTGATAAAGGTGTTTAACTATATAACAATCTATATGCACAATTGTCCATTTTCAAATCTATGTCCTCAACTATCTTTGTAAGGACTGTAAAGGCTGCTCTGCAAAACTGTGGATTGGAGAGGATGACACACCCACCTAACTCTACAGACGAGTGATTGCCCAAACTAGACGAAACATTTCATTTGACTAAAATAGAAATGCTTTGTGAACATTCAAACATGTTTAGTATTCTTAGTGATTATGTTGAAAAATACATTGATTTCACCCACTAGATTTAAGCTGAGGGTTATCTCCATTTCCATTTATATATTACTAGCTGTGTAAACCCGTGTTGTAAAAAGCTTGGGGTCCTAGTAACTACTAAAATTGTCGGAAAAAAATTGAAATTTAGAGATGTCAGGTAATTGAAAGGAAATACTCTGGGCATCTCTCTCCTAGCTTTTTCGCTTTGCCAAAATGCTCACATCGCTTGTGCATTAGCGGGGGATGAAAAGTTTAATAGATACCGTTTTGCCAATGTTAGCAGCTAAGCAACTATGTCTTTCTTCTCAGGTTCCGTTTTGCTGAGGTGTTGGCCTCACTTGTGTTATTAGCGGCTAAATAAGTTTTCTGTTTCCTTGGAGGCGGAGCACGTACCCCAGGTCCACCTCTCACTTCTGGGCAGGGCAGACACACACACTTCCACACGAAGATGTTTATATACTGTATAAGATGTATAATAGGATATTGAAGAGTAGATGTAATTATTTTTGTAGCATATACTACACCACCAAATTATCTCTCTTTCTATTCCATTTGTATACTTGGAGATGTTGGGTTATCTAGTGACTTCAAAGTTCAACTGGAATACACAAGGCTGCATATTCAAACCTCATCTGTGGTTCTTAGACCTTGGGCTAGTTGTCTAACTTGGTATATGTGTTCCTGTGTTTGAACGACACGGGCAGATGGGGAGTGTCTGGTTATTGCATATAGCGCCGAAGTTACTGCTCTTTACCATTCTTTCCTCTGCATGTCCTGGAGTACAAATGAAACAGCATACAGCAACATGCGGGGACTGGCAGGAACACTCAATAAAACTGAATAAAAAGAAAAGCAAGTGACGGTGAGATACGAAGAAGGCAGCCTCACCAGCGTTTGTGTGTCAGAACCCGGTTTTTGGGGGGCTTTAGTATGCATCGTGGTACACTGCAGAGCTATAGCGCGTCTTTAGTGAAAACAGCCGTGTCAGATGGGGTTGTATGGATAGATTCTGAACGCGACTGAGAGAATGAAAAGTGAATTAAAAAAAAAGCTAACCTTTACAAGTATCATAAATTGCACTGGCTGTTACAGACTGAAATCAAATGTATGCTTTTATACTAAAATAGTAAGACTAAGAGCAGTTTACTTCTCAAAACGAAGGGGCGCAGGATCGAACTTGTGACCTTTTGATTCCCAAACGGGAACTGATTCTATTGAACCACGGAGGCAGTTACAATAAACGGCCGTCAATGTCGCATGTTAAGGCGGCTTTTTGTTTCTGCAGTTATATTTTTGAATAAAAGTGCAATTGTTGTGTTATTCTTGTGAAAATGTTTCTTTGATATTTGGACTTCAGGCTTCATACATTATATAGTTTATGCCTACATTTTGTCATCTACTACTAGAATATAAAAAACGTTTCTGTTTTAACAATGTGTTTACACAGATTACTGTAGAAACGGAACAGACATGAAATGCGTGTGTTCCTAACAACGATCTATTATTTCCACTCTAAAACTCCACTTCACTCCCAGATACTCAATCAAGGCATGAGCTGAGAGAAGTTCGTGCACGTTCTAAATTGGTGGGGGGATGGAATAGCCGGCTGCTCCTAGCTTCTCTTTATCAGCACATTTAGAAGACAAAGGACGCTGGCGGAGAGGTGTGAAGGGATTTAAGAAGCAATTTAAGGTGGGACGGAATTACGAGTTTTTTCGTAGGCTCTGGTAATTCTAGTGTTAAAAATGCAATATAAAATGGCTACAGCTTATTTGCACTTATACACTCGTGACTTACAGTATACCCTCTACTTGAATATTCTACACAGTGAACCCCTTCTGCAGTAGAAGGATATGGACGGAAAGTACAAATTAAATTTATATCTAATGAAGGTCTACAACCCTTTTTTGCATTACTTTATTTTTTTCTGCACCAGCAAATCACATCATATCAGCAAAAATGATAATGGAAAATCTATTTACAGAAATACAGTTTAATATATGCACAAACAGCATCTGCAACCAGTTTACACAATACCTGAGAAATCTACAGCACATACTCCATATTGATGGTATCCTTTTAAAACAGACAAGGGTTTTAACATCTCTGTCTCCCAGATATGAATCGAAGAGTCTCTTCCTACCTGTAAAAACAGACATTTATATGCCATAAAATTTGTATGTTGAAACAACTTAATTGAACATCATTTTCAGAAGGATTCTGTTTCTTTCATGATATCTCAACAGGGAACCGTGCACTTCAAGTGCTAACACCATTTTCCCTTTTTAATTAATTTTAACTGATTGAGAAGTATACAGTAAATTTGGAAAAAAGTACCAAGTATTTTTGTGACCAAATACAACAGAGAATAAAAAATACTGACAATATGAAATTTTACAAATATATTTAATCTACAGTATATTGAAACATTCAATTTTCAAAAATAAATCTAAAAAAATGTCATATATCAGAAAAAGGATTTTTTTTTAGTTTTTACAAAAACACAATATGTCTATATTAGCAATATACATATGATACATTTATCTAAAATAATAAAAAAGTAATAATTAAAAGACCAAGAAGAGAATGCTTAAAATATGGGGGACCAGTAAAGTAAAAGAGTAGCAGGAGGTACAAACAAGTGCAAAATATTTCCAGAAATTGACAGCAAAGTAAAGTATGTCATAAAGACTGCATCAAGCAGTTGCTCCAAAACATCAGGAAAGGTTTAGGAGGTGCCATTTAGGGCATAGCAAATCAGTCTTAACAGAACATACTGTATACCCTGTACTGACAGGCTTCTCAAAAAAATACAAGCTTTACCTGACCAGTTGCTACATAATCCTTCAACGGGTGAATGGCCAGACAGAGAATGTCATCATTATGTCCCAGATAGAAGCGCTGCGTGTTCTGCTGCCGATTGTACACAACACCCACTGCAGCCACATGATACACAATCTCTCCTGTCTGTGTATAAAACAGGTTGCTCCTACAGTCGTAGCCCCTATACCTAATTTGTTTAAACAGATACAAAGAAATAAAAAGGACTGTAAGTAAACATTTTGAAGAAGAAGTGAAATTTATCTACAAGGTAGACAGCTAGTTTGACAGAATCCATTACCCAACATTAATGAATTATATATTTTCTCAAAAGAAATACTGTAATTAGACCGTGATGCAAAAAGTGATTGACAGACACTGCAGGAATCATTTTTATTCAGTTTTAATCAAGCCTTTTTTTCATTTTTGAAGAATGTTCACTTTAAGTATTTCATACAAGCAGAAATAGAAGCAAGAATGGCTTCTAGCACAAAATTACAAGAACAGCCTGCTAAAACCATTTCTGCTCTTTATAAAACTTTAGATGATTAGTTTCTATAGGATTGTAAAACTTTAACACTGCTAATTTCTTTAATGTTCTACTACTATAGTAATTACATTTTAAAAAGTACAAAACTACAGTTTACAATTTACATTCAATTACATTACTTATCTATGTATCATGTTACTTTATTTGTTTCTGTAAATACTTAAGGAAATAAGCATACTATGATCTTAGTTCTGCGATGGACTGGCGCCCTGCCCGGGGTTTGTTTCCTGCCTTGCGCCCTGTGTTGGCTGGGATTGGCTCCAGCAGACCCCTGTGACCCTGTAGTTAGGATATAGCGGGTTGGATAATGGATGGATGGATGGATGATCTTAGTTCTTAAAGAAATATTTACTTTAGGGAAATTGAACTCCTGGATATATAAAGCAGTCCTATAGTTAAATTGAGGGTTGATTTGATCACTAAACCTCGGTAATGTTTTGAAGTTCACAAGGAAAATAAAAAAACCTCAGTTTTCATGAAAAAACAACAATTACAAAGTTTTGAGTCTGATCAATTACAAGAAGCGCCAGTAAAACTAAACATATTTTATTTTTCAACATAAATCCCATGAATGTTAATAATCTTAATATTAGGTTCCCAAAGTTTGCCTATGCTAATCATTAAGACATTTTGTCTTGTGTGTGTGATTATTTCTATGTAACTGACTTGATGCCCTTATCATTTCCACAGCAGGTCCCATATACAGTAGGTAAAATACCTAATTGGAGAGACAAATGCCAGTCACACAGGGAAAGTTCTGGAGTTTAAGGTGGGTTTGGTATTTCTTTGGACCCAGAATTTTGCTGATAAGCCATTGCAACTTGTGAACTGTAATCAGGGCCTCGTCATCAAGCAGAAGAGGAATGGTCGATTGTTTTCCAAGCCACTTTTTCTCTAAATAAGTGCCCTGAGCAGCAAAGTAAATCATCGCAGTACAGATCAGTTACGTTGGCCTTTTGTGACATGTAATCCATATTGACTACAACCTCAGTGTCATTATGCACATGATCTGGCCAGCACTAGCTTGAATCATGAATTTCTGTGATGGAATTACCATATTGTCATTACTTTTACTGATGTTTGGACTCATGGTCATAGTGATACAAGTTTTAATGCAGTTATGTAGCATTTCTCAAATTTCCCAAAATCCAAATGAATTAGCTAGAGACTCTCCTTGAAATTGTGGATGTGGTGATGCTTCATCTCAAGAGTCAACATTGAAACCAATGTGTACAGACTTGGTTCGAGTTTCATTGTTCACGAAGAATAGATTGATAGATTAGAACAGAATAGATAACCCTAATTTCCCCATCACTCTTCAATGTGTTGCTCAAGGGTGGCAACATTTTGTTCTGTTGTTGAATTTAAAGGCTGGTCACATCTTTGGTGAACATCTTTGGAGAACACATTCTGCAGTTCATCTCTTGAATGTGGCATTTGAATGGGGACCTGTCCTCAGTGATTGATGAGAATGATAATCACCCTTTGTATATCTTTTGAGTTAGGAGCCATAACATTTTAAAAATAGGGCATGGCTAACAGTACCATACTTCCTGTAGTTGCTGTAACTGCACTAAAAAAAAACCAGAAAGTTTAAATATTTCATCCATCCATCCATTTCCCAACCCGCTGAATCCGAACACAGGGTCATGGGGGTCTGCTGGAGCCAATCCCAGCCAACACAGGGCACAAGGCAGGAACTAATCCTGGGCAACCCACCGCAGTCAAATATTTCATTCCAATAAATATTTCTCTGCACTGAAACAAGCATTTCTGTATTCCTAGATGCCCAGCAACTTAATGTTTCTTACCCGTGTATAAAGTGAAGTCGAATGCTATTGCCAGGTGCCTTTTCTCTCTTTTTTGTTGTTGATGCTCTGTGTTTTTCTTTGCATTGTTCTTTGAGCTGAGGTAGATCATCTTTATAAACCTTATTAAACAGAAGAAGAAGAGTTTATTAATTTTTTAAAAATAAAATGTGGAGCACAACAGGTTCTCTAGTCATAACCTCAAATCTCTTTATAAACGACTTTCATTGTGATATTATTTTCAGGCATACATAAACAATCAGTTGCATTTTATTATTCTAAAAGCTGCTATATATGGAATGAAAGACCAGGCTGGTTTAATTAACACTTATTCGTTGTAAAGGTTGTGCTGCATCCTTTTTTGAGGAAAAAAAATAACACTCCTCGCACTGTCAGGTGATGTCTTGCCACTTTAATTGGTGCTTCATCTTTATGGCAATATCACAAGCAATTACAATTATTTGTCATCAATAACTTTCCTCAACAAAAGTGGGAACTAAACATCCATATGATCCATTATCACTCAAAATAGAGTTTTTATATTCCAGGATTTAGTGGTAGTTGATAAAAAGACAATCCAGACATTCTGGGAGTTCTCCATTTGGCCTGATTCATCCCATCACTGACTGCAAATATTAGAATAAGATTTACTAGGCCATTTTAAATTTGGTGATTTTCATTTGTTTGTTAAAAGTCAAAAAGTTATATTTTTCCTCAAAACAGAATAACTCTGTTTTGCTTTAACTATCTTAGTCTTTACTATCCCATTTGCTAACAGAACAATGGACTGAAACATAAAGGATTAAATTATTCAGGAAAAAAATAAGATGATACTAACTTGCCGTCTGTATGAAAGCTGTGTTTCTTGTTCAATTTCTGAATCCATCTCTGGCACATCTGACTGATCAGAATCTGACTCTTCACTGTTGGATTCTGCTAAAGTTTCTGCAACCAAAATAAAAGAATAAGGATGGGAATATTCAGCAAAGAAAGAACCAGGCCGAGATAAGAATGACCATCCATTGTGCAGCATACTCAAACTGGGTCAATTTACTGAGGCCAGTCAGTCTAACAGAGTGTTTATGAATTATGTTAAATAAACTAGATGAGAACATGGAACCATGAGCTAGCATTCAAGTGCTAAGTACTGGCAATGTTGTCTGATGAGCTGTTACCCTGTCATGATATTGAGCTGTTACTCCCTCCTGACACCTCACCAAATTAAAAAACTAAATACAAACAGTTACTTCTGCAGAATACAAGTTTAATTTCCTCACTGCTGACAAAATGTTTTACCAAAATGCTGAAATTCAATGAGAAAGCAACAAAAGGATATGATCAAAGTGGATCAAATGATATTATCTATCTGGACTTTCACAAAGAATTTGATAAGGGCCACATGAGAGGTTGGGCATCAAACTAAAAGAAGTGGGGGTACAGGATGTTGTTTGTAGATGGAAGCAAAACTGGCTCAGACACAGCAAGCAGATGGTGATGGTGCGAGGACCCTTATCAGAATTGGCCAATGTTAAGAGTGGTGGTCTGCAGGGGTCTGTGCTTGGGTTGCTGCTATTTTTAACTTAGTTAAAGATTTCAATAACAATACAAGTAACAAGCTGGTTATGTTTGAAGATGACACCAAGGCAGGTGGATTGGCATATAATCTGAAATCCACTGAATCATCACAGAGGGACTTGGAGAACATATAGGATTGGGCAGAATTATGGCAGATTAAATTTAATGAAAGTACATGTAAAGTATTAGGTGTAGGAAGTAAAAATGTTGAATACACAATGGGAGGTCTGAAAATTGAAAGTACACCATATGAGAAGGATTTAGGAGTCATAGTAGACTTGTCACTAGTATGCTAGTAGGTTATGCTCAAGCTTTATAATGTACTGTTGAGGCCTCATCTGGGGTATTTTGAGCAGTTTTCAGACTACAAAATGACATAGCAATGCTGGAAAAGGTCCAGAATAGAGCAACTAGGCTTAATCCAGAGCTACAGGGGATGAATTATGAGGAAAGATCAAAAGAGCTAAACCTTTTCAATTTAAGTGAAAGAAGAGCACAAGAAGACATGACTGTTTATAATTATGAAGGGAATTAGTACAGTGGATTGAGACTTTTAGATTTTAAAATGAGTTCAACAAGAACACAGGGACACAGTTGGAAACTTGTTAAGGGTAAGTTTTGCATAAACATTAATAGATTTTTCTTTACATAGAGAATCACAGACACGTTGAATAAGTTACCAAGTAATATGGTAGGAAGTAGAACTATAGGGACCTTCAAAAGTAGACTTGATGTTATTTTGGAAGAATTTTGTGGTTAGGACTGGTGAGCTTTGTTAGGCTCAATGGCCTGGTCATGTCCAGATTATTCTAAATTTTCTAAGTCTCTGTCAACGATATATTGTTTACTTATTCTATTTGGTAATCTTCTGAAATGTTTTCCTTCTATTCTTTTTATTAAATTTTTGAACATAAATAACATTAAAATAAATGACCCAACAGTATTTACAGTCTCTGTTAAAGGAATGCTCAACCCAAAAAATATGCTTTTTTTATATGTTAGTTATGCCATGTACTTTGTCTCTGTCAACAATACATTCATCCATTTTCCAACCTGCTGAATCCGAACACAGGGGTCTACTGGAGCCAATCCCAGGGCACAAGGCAGGAACCAATCCCGGGCAGGGTGCCAACCCACCACAGGACACACACAAACACCAAGCACTCACTAGGGCCAATTTAGAATCGCCAATCCACCTAACCTGCATGTCTTTGGATTGTGGGAGGAAACCGGAGCGCCCGGAGGAAACCCACGCAGACACAGGGAGAACATGCAAACTCCATGCAAGGAGGACCCGGGAAGCGAACCCAGGTCTCCTAACTGCAAGGTAGCAGCGCTACCACTGCGCCACCATTTTTGAACATAAATAAAAGTAAAATAAAACATAAAATGGAAATAAATTAAGAAAGCACTCCCCAGTTGTTATTACATATCTGTAAATGGGAAAAGTAGTCATTCAGTCTCTACTGTATAACTATATCTTTAAAAATCAGTTTACAATCCTAGCTTGTCTTGAATTGGAGAATCCATAGTGTACTTCTACCAATCTTTAAAAATAAGAAATATTACTAATAATATCCATAGTGCCAGTCACTGCTATATTTGAGACATTCTTAGAAGCTTGGGAGATAATTAGTTCAAAACATAAAACTTTTGGGGAAGGCCCTCAAATAAAAATCTTTGACACCTTAAATACACCACTAATAACTTGACCCTTCCTTCCATCTTGGTATCCCCCTTATATTTAACTGTTGTGACAGATTAAGGGCTCTCTTGCTCCCTTGAACCCTCAGACCACTCGTCAGACACCAGGTAAATGTCCAATAATAATATTAATTATTATGAATAAGTGCACAAAGCACCTCCACCTCCCCTATACTTCAATAAACAATACAATAATCCAATAATAAACAATCCTCCAATCTCCCAGACGCTTTGCCACCCTGTCTCCCAACTCAGCTCGTCGTCTGGGAGCTGTCACAGTCCTTTTATAGTCCCTGACCCGGAAGTGTTCCAATCCCCAGTTCATGTGATCCTGATCACTTCCGGGTCAGATAAAAAGTCCTTTTCTTCATCCCGGAAGTATGTCACTTCTGCTGTCGCTTTGCCTATGACGCACTTCCGGGTTATAGGGCACATATGACTCTCTAAGCCTCCTTGCAGTGTCCTCTGTTGGCCCCTGGGGTATCCAGCAGGTTTGTAGGGGAAAACTCCATAGTCCATGATTCCCTGCTGGTATCCGGGGCACCTCCATGCTGCAGGGAGAGCTCCATCTGGCGGACCAGGGGTATTGGCCGGGATGAAAAGCCAGCCAAGGACCACACTATACACTCCTTAACTGCAAGTCACTTACCCCAGAATCATAAAAATTCTTATTTTTTTATTTTTTTATAGCAAATATTAATCAAAAACAGTTTTATTATTAAGTACTGTTAGAATATCTATTAGCTTTGATATGTTGATGGATTTCCATCTAAGCAGTATGACATTTTGTGGTGTGAATAGCATGTGACATACAAAAATCTTCCATCTGTTCGGTACAGTCTATACCCAAAGTAATCTCTTAAAAGTTTGTCAAATCCAGTTTACCCTTAAAGAATCTTTATAGACTCTTAGTTTCTGTAAAGTATTTGCATCTTGCCTATTTTTAATTTTTCATTTTTTAATCTGCTTAGCCTGAAGCCTCTTTAAAATGATTAGCCACGGTAGCAGTATGGAGCTCTGCATGCTTCTAGTAATCTCTGACAGTAGTAGAGAAACTCCTCAGTAAAGCATTTGCTACAAAATGAAATTGTGTATGTCATTCATGACCACTGCATGGTTATCAGCATATATTTAGCAGATGAATGTTTGTTGTCAGCAGTAAAGAATTCCTGGTTAAGCTTATTGATCCTGCCCACTTTCATATAATTCTCAAAGCTTCACACAATTTTCTTTATTCATGGGCTGTTTTTTCCTTAGTAACTGCTTTTGGTGCCCAATGATCAAATCACCCAACAGTATTTGCAGTTTCTGTTAAAGGAATACTCAACCCAAAAAAATATACTTTCTTTATATGTTAATTATGCCATGTACTTTGTAGTTATAGTCAGAGTTTGTAATTTTGGGTAGAGCATCCCTTTAATTACAAAAGATATATAAGAACTTAATTTAAATTATGATTATATGGAAGCTTTATTTCTGTCTCTTTTCTACCTACACTTTTTTGAGTAAGTAATCATATAAGGATCACATAATGGGAAAACACCACACCATACCATATTCTAAACCTGCTTAATCCTGAGCAAGGTCGTGGGGTAACTGGGGAAATGTACAGATGAACGGTAATGCACAAAGGAACAGGCAAAACAGAATCTGAAAGCAAAAAGCACACACAACATAGTACTTGTGACAGCCATTGGTCAAAGACTAAACACATCTCACAAACAGGTACTTTGTACACCATTCTAGTATGAGGGTTCCATAATGAAGAATGGCCCTCAGTGGGCGTATTTCAGCAAAATCATTGAATTGCTAGAAAGCTATTCCGTCATCTCACATCTTTATATATGGTAAGCAAATACTCCAGTGATTCATGGGCTGTTTTCTCTACATTGATTCAAAATCTATTATGTACATAATGGTTTTAATACAGGTTTTTCTTTTACCAATCAAAGCTGTCTCCACGAAAAAAATTGAACTGATGGCTTTCAAATACAGATTCAGTAATAGGATGTTAAATCTACATAAAATGCTCTCTCCATCCTTGCATTTACTTAATATATGTTCTATCAACTGGAATAAACCCTGGTGAGCTTATTTAGGCCCAATATGGGTTATCTATAAGATGAGTAATTGTACATAATCTGTTGCAAAACTAAACCTTAAAAACTAAAAAAGTAAGTTTTGCAGTTACGTTCTGAATCCATAAGCAGGGAAAACAGGAGCCTATCTCAGCAAGCACCAGCACAAAGCATGAACAACCTCTGGACAGGATGCCACTCTATCGCAGGTGAACACACACACATACACACAGACACCAGGACCCATTTAACAAAGCCAGTCCAACTAATTTGCATGTCTTTGGAGAACCCAGAGGAAAACTTTATATAAAGTATATAAAAATATCTCATTTGGGTTCAAATCTCAGACAAGCTGGCTTTTCTTTGGTATCTGCATGAGTTTATCTGCTGGTACTTTGGTTTACCTGCCAAATCTGAACAATATGCATGGTAAGCTAACTGGTAGTTCCACATTGGCCTGGTGCAAAGTGATGGTCAGGCAAACTATATATGGATTGGCCCCAGATTAAAATGGATTAAAGTGATTCATACAATGGACAAATGAGTGAATATTTTTCTTTAGTATATAAAGTATAAAGAACCAATAATCTTAATAATTGATTATCTTCAGACAATATTTTAAACACCGCTCTAAAATGTGCATTAATAATTAATGATATATTAATCATTAAGAGTTGAAAGCACTCAATCTAACACGGGTTTCTAATTTCTATTTGCATGTTGTATTGATTTGTTTTTTGAATTGCTTATTTGGAGTTTTTCTAGCTACAGTACCATTTATTACTTACATAGCCTTCACTAACACTGGAGTATGAATTTTCCACAGTATGCAAAGCTCTCCTTTGCATGAATGAAACAAGGCAATAGTTAGGTTCATTTTGGCAAAGCTGTTGCTTTTTAACACAAGTCAAAAATTCCACAGCTTTACTTCCTCCTGGTTATTATGTTAATCTGCATCCAGCCCTGCAAGCAGGTCCTCCAACTTGCAGGAAGATCTTGGGGGTTGGAGGCAGGATTGGCATTCCAGCCTCAGTAAAAAAAAAAAACTCAACACTGTTCCAATGTGGTGCTGAAGTGTCACCTTTTGCATGGCTGCACTTGGGTCCCAATCTGGGTGGTTTATCATGTGGTAGGTGTATCAGCACATGCTTCCAACCTACTGAGTGACAAATGATGGGTTTCAGCAATCAAATCAAGTTCATACATAAAAATGGTACTTTGCAATTATTTCACTGAAATTTTAGAATTGGAACTAGGTCATTACAGTAAAGTTTTTCAAACTTTGCCTCCATATTGTTATGGTTTTCAATCACCCTGTCCACACCATTAAGACTGAATACTGGCTTGACAGAAAACTCTTTAATCGAGCCCACCTTAAGTTTAAGATATAGGTGACTAAGATGATAATCACTGAGTTTCAGGATGCAGATGACTATGCCTCTTTGGTGTGTTCCACAAAAGAATTGGAAACTACTCTGGAACTCTTTGACAAACTTGAGTTAAGTGTTATCACATAAAAACTCATAACATAAGCCATTCCATCACTACTGCTTCTGGAACATTCTCTGAGTTAACTGGAAGCATCACTATAATATTCCCTGTGTCCTCATCAAAGCAAAGATGACCAAACTATGGTCCTGTAAAATCAACTCTGTTGGACAGGTCTCTCCATCATAATGGCCAGCACTCTTCTCTGCCAACACTGGTTCTGCATTACAAACAGAGTTAAGACTTAATAAGATCAAGACTGTTATGCTGTTAAGGCATAATAAGAACATTATGGCCAAAGGAAACAGTTTAAAAACACCCACAAGGTACACCTTACAAAAGGTCGAATCAAAATCACTAGCATGGCCACAGAACATCTATTACCGTGCTGCTTGATTAATCAGGCAGTGCTGAACTTTCAGACCAACTGCCTTTCTGATGAGACAGACAAAACACAGTAATGGAAGGAGATGAGGAGAACCCAGATTTTCTGGAAGCAGCTCTCAAATGGAACCTCCTGCCTTCACTGTTACAAGATCTGTGGCTTAAAGATTGCACTCTTCAGCCATTTAAGGACATAGACAAATAACATCAAAGGCATTATTCTAATTTTGAGCGACTCCTGAGAGACTGGGTGGGGAGGGCTGAGGTATTGTTTTTCTAGCAACCACTTCCCACTAGAATAAAATGTGGGATTCTGCCAGCATCCTGAAACTCTTATGTTCAGACCAGTCAGCAGAAATCTTCAAGAGCTGAAATTTTAGAGTGACCTCTTACAGAACAATAGTATCATTTATACACAGAGGGCACACTTTGAAATACTCTTCACGATGAATTTTGTGAAAATCAACCAGAAGACGTAAGCAACAGATTAGATTACCATTTTTGGACTGCTTACCTTTCCACTGGCTCAAAACTAAACACGGACAGCTTATAAAAAGGCATCCTAAATATGTGAATCTCATAGTCACTGAAAAATTAGTAATAAAATTATTCATTACTGTTTAGTCTACGTTGATTTATAAAGATTAAAGCTCAGTTTTCAGACCTCATGTTACATCTGCTGATGAAATAATCCTTGTCATTCCACCATGTTCTGTATTAATTAAAAACATGATTACTGTAACTCTGATTTATCCTAGCAGTTGCACAGTTATAGGACAACTGGGCAATATTTACTATATTCACAACAGGATAGGGTCAGTGACAAATGTGATTCAGTTGTGCTCCCGCAATCTCAACAGTACAAGATATCAATATTTTAGAATTCAAAGCAAGTTCCTTAGTTAATTGACAATCATATAAACCAGTGGTTCCCAATCTTTTTTGGGTCAGAGCCCATTTTTTCAAAGAGTGATTCGATAGCGCTCCCCTTGGGTGAGCTATACTATAATATATATTGAAAAACAAGCACAGATTTTAAAATTATTTTATTAGAAGATATTAACAATATTGGTGCATTGCTCAAAGTTTGATTAAAAATATATATATTATTAAAACAATGAATATAATATTATTAGTGAGAAGGCTTGGTGTGATGACACTAATTTGTCAATGTTTGGTACCATTTTTGTCATCAGCTATCTTAAATCGCAGCGTTCCACTATTGACAATCTGTTTCTTTTCTTTGTTAATAGATCTTTCCGCTAAATATGATGATGGGAATGCAATGAAAAACTCCTTTGCTGCAGCTCATAAGGCTGGATATAATATTGGAATTTGCCTTTGAAGCCAAAATTCTTAATATCCATTTTTTAATTTCAATTTCAACTCTTCATTTGTTGACAATTCTATTAGCTGCTCCTGCAGTGATAATTCTGCTATTTGTAGGTTTGAGGAAGGTCCCAGGACCCAATCTGGAATGATCATGTTAAGTAAATCCTGAAATCTAATTGTAAAATTTTCTTTAAGTGCTTCCAAATGCTGGTTATAAACCAGAATGTCGTCATCATTCGTTTCCACTGAAGAAAGATTTGGAAACTGATAAAATTGTCTTCAATCTAAATTTCGTTTGTACAAGACAAGTTTTGACACGAACGCAGAAATAGTTACCTTTGCTTTGATCAAATTCAAATCATCTCCTTGCAGCTGTAGATTTGTTTCATTAAATTGGTTGTATAAATCTGTCAAATAAGCTATATCATTCTTAAATTTCAATAAATTCTCTCTTAACGAATCATCTTTGTTTCCAAATAACTTTATAACTAATTCAAAGAGTTCGTAAAATCATTTTAGAAAGGTACCCTTTGACAGCCAACGAACTTCTGTGTGCAGTAGTAAACGATTGAAGTCTTCATCATTTTCATCACAAAGCTTTCCAAATAATCTATCATTGCGAGCATTGCTTCTGATCTTGTTAACTGCTGTAATTACATACTGTAGCGAGTGATGAAGGCGATCAGTAAGGTTTTTTGCAACCAAATGTTGTCGGTGAATCACACAATGCATGGCGACTACATTTGGTACTGCCTTGGCAAGCGAAGCTAGTTTTTAATAAGTAGGTCCATGTAAGTTATCCTTTAAATGTGATCTCTAGGTACCGCACTGTAACTTTAGGTTTACACTTGCTCTGAAGGAATTTCAAAACAATCTGGTATTGATAAAAAAACTTCTCACATATTTATAGTAATGTTCAATGAACCTGTCAAAACATGCATAGATTCGGTCCTCTGCATTTGCGTTAATCTTGTAAGGACTTACATGATCTGAGAATGCATTACTTGTGCAAACTTGTAAATATAATGTACCGATACCAACTATTAACTACGGACACGGGTCTTTCTTAATGGACATTTAGAATTATTAGTTGAAACATGTGTTTGATGATTTTTAGTATTAATCAAACTTTTCAGTGCGTTCTTACAAGTATTGCCCAAGGGGGCATCAGCTGGTCCTCAACGCCCCCTTAATATGTCTTGAACCAGAAATACCCCCTTAGATTTCTTCAGCCCCCATTGGTAGGCAGTACCGCCCCCATTGGGAACCTTAGATATAAACAAGATTTTTTGTAATGTTAAAATTTTAGTAATAAATAGGGAAAGGGTATGCCAAACAATGTAAGCTGACATAACTTTAGGCATTAAATCCACTGAAATCTATCATCTTATGGTCTACATTTCATAAACCACTGCTGGAATATGTCCCCAAAACAGTCATTATTTAGGCAAAATGAACTTACCACAAAAAGTAAAATAGCAATGAACATGAAGAACCATACCTTGAGGTGCTATATGAAGAGCTTCCTTAGATTTTCGTTCTGGAACAAACTTCCACTGAAATACAGAATGATCTGCTCCTCCAATAGTAATAACCCACTGATAGTCATATGACCACCTAGCATTAGTTATATGAGCAGAATGACCTAAATACTTTCTAAATTTTGCACCTATGGAAATTAAAGAAGATTTTATGTTAATTTATGCAGATATTTTATTAATATCTATTAAAAATAATATATTGTGCCCTGTTTAAACAGGTAAAGCTTATCAACAAAGGGCAATTTAAAAAAAAACACTGTATACGGCTATACACTTTTTAGCAACTCACATGATATTTAAATAAACTTTTATCATCTTTAATATAGAAATCCTAATAGTATATACTTTGCCTATACATTAATGTCAAGCTTCATCTATTCATTTTTTTATATATGGCAATCATGCTGGACTAGTGGGGTTTTACCAAATCTTCAATCATTCTACCCATCCTTTCCATGTTAACAGTTTGTCAAAAAGTAGAATGCTGCAGCAAAGAATAAAAACTTTCATTACACAAGATGACATGCATTTTCAGTAGTTAGACTGTTGAACAGTATGGACCCTGCAATGGTTTACTTATATCAAATTTCCTTAAATAATGTATAAAATATACAAAGGAGGTTCTTCTTCAGTGTTAATGTGTTGGCACATAAATGGTATGTGGAATACTATGAACATTTGTTCTTTCTGATTATCAACATTTTTTTCTATTTACTTCTACTTAATATGACCTAATTCCATCCATTATGCAACCCACTATATCCTAACTACAGGATCACAGGGGGTCTGCTGGAGCCAATCCCAGCCAATACAGGGCATGAAACAAACCCCAGCCCACCACAGGGCACACACACACACCAAGGCCAGTGTAGAATCGCCAATGCACCTAACCTGCATGTCTTTGGACTGTAGGAGGAAACCGGAGTAAACCCCCGCAGACACAGGGAGAACATGCAAACTCCACACATTGAGGACCCGGGAAGCGAACCCAGGTCTCCTAATTGCAAGGAAGCAGCGCTACCCACTGCGCCACTGTGCCGCCCATGACCTAATTCCTTTTTTCATAATGAAATAATAGAGGTTATCTTGACCCTGAATTGTCAGATATGTTGAATAAGAAGACAAGAAAAATGTGACTTTGTACACTACTGCGAAAAATGTTAAATAATAATTTTTGGCACTATCTTTTCTGAGAGAAGATTAATAGTTCCCTTGTTATTTCACAGTGATAAGTGTGGGTGGAATTTCTTGTAAAAGACATTAACATTTGATGGCACAACAGAGCCAGCTGGAAACACTGTGTAGTAGGAGATCAGAAATAATCCGGAAACATTATCATGAGTCTGTAGTTATTCAGCACAAAATAGCAATACAGCTAAAATGCATAGTTAATACACAGATCTGCCTTCTAAAAACAAAAACAAAATGTAAAATAAAATGCATTGCTGTACCTTCCATCAACCCTATAAATAATTCAAACACTCTGCAGCTATGACTAGTAGCACATACACTGGATATTAATTCTCTGAGTGTGTAACAGTATGGTAGATTCCTTCAGGATATGCCTTGTAAAGCCAGTGAGGTCTCTCATCTTCCCATCTTAATAACTTCTACCAAATTATTTTAAGAAAATTAAGAAAAGTTGTGAAAATTAACTCTAACTTAAAACATATTCTTTGACTCTTTATGTGCATTTTTTATTATTAAAGCAATACTTAACACAAATCATAATACAAAAACTCAAAATCATAGCATATAGTGAGTCTAGGTTTGGTGTGACAAGAAAAAAGTGATCAGATTTTCCAAGATAACACAAATCAAAGTACAGCATTACTTTTACATCATTAGTGTTGGCACATATACAGTTATATACCACTAAATAAACACTCCGGCAGGGACTTGATGATCCCTTTCATGAGATACCCTAGTCATATGGCTAACATTTTCACTCTAAATGTACTGGACTCACTGTAAAGTGGTGTGTGGCGCTATCATTGAAAAAGGACAAAGGTCCAAGTCTTTAGAGTCCGGGTGCTTCCTGTTTTGCTACATGGTTGCGAGACATGCATAATAACCAGTGACCTGAGATGAAGACTGGTCTCCTTCGGCACCGTGTCTATTTGGAGAATCCTTGGATACCACTGGTTTTACTTTGTGTTGAACAAGCGTTTGCTCATTGAGTCCCGAACGAGGCATATTTTCATAAAATATGTGCATTTTAGCTATGCCTAAAAATATATTCAGTTAGTGTACAAGTGATGTCAATGAACGACTTTCATTATTAGGGAGTGTCAGTTACACCAGCACCACACATTTGGAGCAACTTCCTCGAGAGTGATCCGGCCTACTGGATCCTCGTTGTTGTGGACCCGAGTGGCTGGACCAGGCCAAAGGGATGCCCACGTAACAGTAACACCTGTCTGCGGCAGATAGATGGTTATTTCCGGATTGTGGGACTGGGCCGTGTGTCTGCCTGGGGGGGTTGCCAACCAGGATCCTGAGCTGTTTCGTCATGTGGTGGGTGTGGCAATGTGCTTTCCCAGTGCATGCTCCCCAATTTGACCTGACCTGTTGTGCATTACAGACAAGAATGAGCAGCTAAAACAGGCAAGAAAATGGCCTTGTTTTCAATGTACCATCTAAAAAGGTAATAGATACTGTACCGGCACTAACCATTAATATTAATGGGTATAATTGAAAATGCTCAAGAAAATTTTTAGGTTGCAAGATTACAAACTGATTATTAAAAAATCTAAACTAACATAACTTAAAATATAGGTTTATGATCCATACAATAACAGCGTACATGTTACCCTAACTTCTCTAATACAAAAGACAAAAATGAGGCAAGTCAATGCCTCAAGTGTGTATTATTTATAAAATATATGGACTTTGCATGTTTTCCCTATGCTGGCATTGGCTTCTCCCATATCCCCAAAGATGTGCAGATTAGCTTCATTACCAGTTGAGTGTGGCTAGCCTGTGTGTACCCGTGCCCAGAAGTGTTTTCTGCTGTGTGTCAGGTACTGTGGAACAAGCTGTGCTCCCCATATTCCACAATCCAGAACTGGGGTTGAAGAATGCAACATTTTTATTTACTAATATAACAAAAACTACAGAAACTAGTGAAAAATACAAACCTTTTTTTAAACAGGGATATCGAAACAGTTTAACCAGCCCATAGTCATCAGCAGTTACTAAAATCTGATTTGCAAAGTTTGCATCAACTGAATTAATATCATTTATATCAGAATATTTAGGCCATATTCCATTAACTTCAGGACCCAACACGCATGTCCAAGTTGACCACTGAACAAGTTTAATTTCTTCTTTGTTAGTAACTTCTTTACCACCTGAGAGCAGAAACAGACAGGGAAGAAAGCATTTCTATGAATGAAGCATACAGCTAAAATTAAAGAGATTTCTTTATTAGTTAAAAGTTACATGATGGTACTGTACAATCCACTACAAGATTATGTTAACAATATCCAGTACGTACCACAAACATTAAGAAGGTAATATTGTTTAAACTCTAATGTTTTTCAGAGAAAACCGCATTATCACACACTCACAGAATATGCTGTAGTAACAACACTTACCTTTAAATATACCAAAGAAATATTACACCTCATGCAGCTAGAACAGCAGAAAATGTACTTGAGCTGGACAATTTCAATGCATTTATTTTTTTAACTTACCTTCTACTTTTCTGATTAAAGTAATATGATGAAGAAACAAAAGTTATTTACTCACAAAATAATTTTTGATAATGTACAGTAAAGGTTTTACAGCTTTCGATATTTACCCACCTGCTAGAACTTTTGGTATGCTTCTGTCCTGAATTTACTGCACTACTTTAAAATTGAACAAATTTATAACTGACATTATTTAATCACAATTACTTTCTGCTGGGTACACCTACTACAGTACCAAAAGATCCTGCAAACTCCGAAGATTCTGCCAAGTAACATGTATTAAGATTTTTTTGCTCTGTATTTTCTTACACAATGGGAATGATTTATATAGCTCTATGTTTACAAATTCTGCTTGCTGCACTCTAACATTATAATCCTGTCAAAGAAAATTGCATGTAAGTAGCAGAGACTGTAATATCAGTAATAACTGGTAAGTTATCAGCAGGTGCTAGAAAATTATAATGCATGAGCCATTACACAACACAACTTTATTGTCAGAAGACAACAACATAATATAAGAACAGGGCCTTTAAAAAGAGACAGTCACCATTATTTTAAAGGTAAATAGGTGTGGCTGACTGGCATTCTTAAGTTGATTGATGCGGATTTTCAAAAACAACAAGAATGTATCCTATTCTGTTCAATGCTTGTATGGACTGGGTGTTGGTCAAGGTCATGGGGTCCAGCAGCTGTGGGGCATCTGTTGGTGAAGAAAGATTCACGGATCTTGACTTTGCTGACGATGCTGTGATCTTCGCGGAGTCAATGGAGGCTCTGATCGGGGCGCTCAAGAGACTGAGTGAGGAGTCTGAGTGTCTGGGCTTGCGAGTGTCCTGGATAAAAACCAACATCCAGGCCTTTAATGACCTCTTGGGCACAGCCATCAGCAGTGTGTCTGTTTGCGGAGTGAGTGTTGACCTTGTTGAGAGGTTTGCTTACCTTGGCAGTGACATTCATGTCTCTGGTGAAGTTTCCTGTGTAGTCAGTAGACGGACTGGGAGATCATGGGGGGTCATGAGGTCACTGGAAAGGGGTGTGTGCCGCTTCCGATATCTATGCAAAAGGACGAAGGTCCAAGTCTTTAGAGTCCTTGTGCTTCCTATCTTGCTATATGGTTGTGAGACATGGATCCTACTCAGTGACCTAAGATGAAGACTGGTACTGTGTCTCTCCGGAAAATCCTTGGGTACTGTTGGTTTGAATTCGTGTCGAATGAGTGATTGCTCATGGTGTCCCGAATGAGGCACATTACCTGCATTGTGTGGGAGCGTCAGTTACGGCACTATGACATGTGATGCGTTTCCCTAAGGGTGATCCAGCTCATAGGATCCTCATTGTTGGGGATCCGAGTGGCTGGACCAGGCCCACATAACACCCGGCTGCGGCAAATAGAGGGTCATTTCCGGAGAGTGGGACTGGAACCCCGTGTCTGCCTGGTGGGTTGCCAACTGGGATCCCAAGCTGTTTCATCATGTGGTGGGTGCAGCAACGGACTGTAATAATAATACATTTTATTTATATAGCGCCTTTCCCATGCTCAAGACACTTACAGAATATGTACCAGTGCATGCTCCCCAACTTGACTTGACTTGACTTAGTTGTTGCCTACTGACTCATTTGCTTTGGTGAACTGCAGTGGTGAATTACTGTACCAGGCCAGAGACGCAATCCCTAAGCTCTGTCCAGCTCTGCTTTATACTACAGAGTAGAGGGCTCAGAATCCATCATACTAATCATGAGAAAACTTCTCCACATTCAGAATAATAGTCTTAAGTATCAAAAATTGCACATTAACTATAATTAAATTCAGTCAAATTATAGAAAGATTAAAAACTTAAACAAGTATATTTACAAAAACATAGAAAATCTGCAATCCCACTGCATTGTGTTGCTCACATTATTGTTCTCACTATTTGGAGGTTTGTCTATCATATCTCCACATTCCCAGTAGCACAAAGCCCTGTGCTTTCTAATCTCCTGTCTCTTTCTCTTTCTCACTCCAATCCCCAATTCCTGGACTCACAACAATCATGCAAGTGAGAATTTCAATGTACTCTGTACTCATGAAAGTACTACTACTGCTACAGTAAGCATTTGCTCAACTTGCCTCCCAAATCTAGTCTCACTGTAGTACTGGAGAGGATTTACATTGATCATAAAAGTTTAATGCACTAACATACATATCAAAACAAATGTAAATCAAAGCAAGCTAGGTGGACTCCCGCTGACATATGACAGGCTAATTTACAGTCACCAATAAATCAAATATGAACATCATTGAGATGTGGGAAGAAGACCACATGAACATGTTGCCAAAGATGTAAGGGAGCTGACCAAACCACTAGAGTACCGATTTTTACTTACATTAAAACAAAAAAAAAATCCTTACTTGGCATTTTGTAAAAGTATCTTTTTCCACCTCCATCATTTGTCTGAAGATATTTACTGTCAGTTGACCAGTCCATATGGGTTATAAAGCTAGTAGAACCAATGCATTCCCCAACTTTTTTGTAACGCTGCACAACTCCATATATATCCACAGAGTTATCATTGCAGCCGACAGCCAGGTGTGCACCATCAGACGAGTACTTCAGCTCATGAATTGCTTCTTTTCTGTCTTTAATGTGAACAACTTCTGTCATATCCCTGTTAGAAAGAAAATACATAAAAAATACCAAAAAACAGATCCAGGCAAAGGCTTCATTTATAGTTCAGTATATAGATAGATAGTGTGAAGTCAACCTGGACACACACAGGCAGGACACAGGTTCAAACACAACACCTGGTTTATTTATGTATACAAATCACTAATACACAACAGAATCCCTCTCTTCTCTGCTCTGCCACCAGTCCTTCTCCCTCCACTCCTCCTCAGGCTTTGTCCTCTACCTCCCTCACGACTCTGGCTGAAGAATTGTGGGGACTGGCCCCATTTTATAAGGCACCCGGGAAGTCCAGGTGCCCAATGAGCTTCTTCCGGCCACACTTTAGGTATGGCGGAAGTGTGGCCAAATATGGCCCTGGAAAGGTTTATGCGTACCCTGGTGGTGGCCATTTGTTCCAAAAGGGTTGAGCTCCCATGCTCATGACCCAAGGCCCTGCTGAAAACCAAGGGGGCTGCCTTCTGTCAGCCCGACAGAGAAACAACAGGGGAAGCATTTGGAATGACAAAAGATTCTAAGCTATGCACAAACCAATAAAATGGCATCAAGGGAGGATAGGAGAGGACGTACCAAAACATAAAATTCCTAAACCAGCTTAATCCAATTCAGAGGGTAGAGGGTTACCCTTGCATAGCAGGGAAGAGCCCTGGGCAGAATGCCAGTCAATTGCAACACCTATTTACATACAGTATGTACCTGCACAATGTTAATTTAGAACAGCCAATCAACATAGCACACATGTCTTTTGGGATGAGGAAGGAACACTGGAATAAAACCCATAAACCCATAAAAACACCTGGATACTGCACAAACTCCCCATGGGAAAGGCATGAGATTCGAAACAAACAAACATGCCACACCTGTGAGGCAAGATTGCTAACACTTGTGCCTAGAAAGGAAGTCGTGAAAACAAACATTTTATTTTGAAAAGGACAGGCAATATTGATTTAATGGATCAAGAAGCTGCCACAAAACACTTCAGCTTGGTAGCCCTGAGAATTTGTTGCCCAACTCCCGTCACCAAATGTGACTCCAAGCCCGGCTTGGAAGTAACACCTAAGGTGGAGGGTAAATGACTACTGCAATCCACCATGATTGAACATAACAAGAGAAAATCCAAGAATGAAGGAAGCCCCATGAGAAAGAGTCAAGGGGAATGTTAATTGTTGAGAAGGAAACTAATGCAAAGCAAGCATGTTCACGTCCTTCAAGGCTTGGCAGAGTATGCAAAATGAAAACTAAATGCCTTTTCACCATAGTAAAACAAAAATAGAGATACATATAATGTTTATTTGTGCAAATCTTTGCTTGTATGATTAATAATTATTTTTAAATCCTTAAGATATTACTCATTATAAGGGGATCAAACTTTAATAATAACAGATGTAGTTTGACACTGACCTGACCCGTAGCACAGTGAAAGAACCATCTTTCATTCCCAGAGCCAAATGAATTCCATCTGTACTCACAGCAGCACAGCGAATCGGTTCTTCCATATTACAACGAGCGATCAGTGCATGGTCAATAAGACTCCAAATCCTGTATGCATCCAATGTATAGATACCATCACAAAATAATAATACTGGACTAAACATCTATACTATACATATTGTTAGCTATAATTCTTCAGTGAATTTTGTTAAGCTTACCTAATAGATAGATAGATAGATAGATAGATAGATAGATAGATAGATAGATAGATAGATAGATAGATAGATAGATAGATAGATAGATAGATAGATAGATAGATAGATAGATAGATAGATACTTTATTAATCCCAAGGGGAAATTCACAAGAGGAATATCTGTGTTCTGTTCTTCCTATAGCAGCAACATTATCTAACATATAATGCACAATGTGTGTGTGTGTTTGTTCTTTATACAATTCTGCACCCTTCAGTCAATCCCAATAAAATTTTGCACACATATATCACTTTGTTAGGAAGAGAGGCTAAACTAGTTTGGAACCCAAAATTTTGATCCTGGGGATGCCTTTGCCAGGGTAGTGCTTCCTTATCACTATAGTGAAATTTAAGGGAAGTGTCTTTTCCCAAATTTTGAGCCCCGGGATACATTAATTTAATTTGTGTTTGGGAGGGTACATTTTAAGAAACACCCTTTTCAGAAGTTAGACAGTTATGCCTTAGAATTACCTGGGCAGCACAGGGTACTGCTGATAGTTGTTATATAAATCTTGATGTTCCAAAATGCACAACAAACATGTGCACACAGATCTTATAGTTTAGCCTAAACTTATCCTTACGCTCAGTAAACACACCCTAACAGATTACATGTTGGCAGATCAAATCGTGTTGCCAGCGCATACCACTTGGTCCCTTAGCTCAGTTCTAAGAATAGGAGCTTTTTATAGGGGACATTACACATTTTCATTCTTTAATATATTGTGGCTGCACCATCCATTTAGGTAATTTGGTAAGACTAAATCGCTGGACCAGTGCATGCAGCTCTTTTTGTGAACAGCCTGTAAAGCCCTGGCCTGTGCAGGTTTTTATTCTTGCACCTGTTGCTGCTATCTGCCTCTTCACATCATTAACAAAGATAAAAACTAAATACTAGAAGGATGGATGAACCAGAAATATGCCTTATGCTACAATTCAGTAGTAGTGATATTTCTGTGCATTGAATTTTTCCAGATATACTTCACTGCATTATAATCTTTTAATCTATCTGTCAATCAGCAATGCTAAATAAGGACAGAATTCTAAATATCCCAATTAAAGAGTGCAGCCTCTGTTCTCCTGTTGCAGTATGACAGACCTCATCTGGTTTGGATCAGATATAGGTCAGTAACCACCCCCCACCCACAACTTGACATTTTAAGCAGTTAGTCAGAATGACTGTTAATCAGAGGGCAAATAAAACATATTTTAAAACATCATTTTTTTTCATGATCATTTTTCTATTGCTGAGGATTAGCTGTGCAGATTAACTTGTTACCAACCTTACAGAGCGGTCATCACTCCCAGTCATGGCTAATGGCTTTGTTGGGTGAACTGCCAGAGCCCACAGCTCTCCCTCACAGTGGCCCTGCATAATCAGGAAAGGCTTGTTCCTTTCATGAACTACCACCTCAAATATCTCACTGTCCTGTGTACCGACTAGAATGTGGTCTCCTCGCCAGCACACACTCCTTACAGAGAGGCCTAAAACAAAAGGTCACACATACAATATTAGTATGCATTTTTATCAGTTTAAAGGATTAGTATCAGTACACAGAGTTATTGCCCAGGGCTATAAATGCACATCCATACAAAACAGATACGGACTACTCATACAGGAAAAACGTGATGAATAAAATAGTAGGAACACATACTCTTCCATGACACAAAAACATTTAGCATATTTTTTTAAAGCAAATTACATTGCAACACTAGATAATCCAGAAAAAAAAACATTTGTCATTTTTCATTAGAAGAAACGTATTGAAATTATTTCAATGCCTCTATCTATAGGAAAACTACCACATAACATACAATGTATGAGGTATTGAGGTAATTAGAGAAAACTCTTAGTGTTCTTACAATGTGCTGCTAATACATTTAAATGATACATCAATAGTTGTAATTACACTAGTGTATAAATTGTCAATGTTTCTCTTTAAACATCAAATAAAATAAATATAAATCAAATTAAAAAATATACAGCACAAAGTAGTAATGGAGTGTAGCATGTGCTATCAATTAAACACTTTATCTTAATCATATATCTAATGTTTGGTTCATAGTAACCACATGCACATTTTAACCCACGCAGACACGGGGAGAACATGCAAACTCCACGCAGGGAACACTTTATTTATTACAATATATAACCTATACCTACTTTCAACAAATAAAAAAATCATTATTATAATTACATCCTTTTTAATTGTATTCTTAATTTTAAATGAAATGTTCAAGGTTCCAAATAGGTAATAGCTCACCTTTATATCCTTGGTCAGTTTCCCTGAGATCAATCACAGTAATTGGTTTAAAATTTAAATCCCACAGACGAACACAGCCATCCCGGCCCCCTGTGGCAAATCCTTCCTCACAAGCATTCATGCTGAAAATTCCTGACTAAAGAAATTTAAAGATGACAAGTAATTCCAAACTCTCATCAACAATACTTACAATATTTAGAAAATATGTTAATGTTAAAAAAGAGTTTACTTCAACAAACCTTTACACATTGTCAATGTACAAACTGAACTGTCAGCTATGCAGATTACATCAGCATTGTGTCACCACTGTGTTTTTGTCTTATGAAAAAATGTGACAGGATAAAGGACATAAACATGTAAGTATACACTAATGAACAAAATTCTATGGAATGCTATAAGTAAATGTATTATGGAATGTTTAAGTTTATTAGAGCTATTAAAAATAATTTTCAGCTTGACTTCAACAAACAAAAATATTTTTAAATCTTTTTTTTTCTTCATTGGGCCTTTTATTCTCTGATCACAAAGCACTTTAAAACTAAATGGCGTTTATCCATTGATCCAATAACATTACTACTTAAAATTAACTTAAAACAGACAGTGACCTGAATATCTAATAAAACAAATAAAATGCAGTTGAATTCAGGTAGGATAAAGGAAAAAATTGACATGTCTAGCACATATAAAACTGTGATTTTAGCAGTAAAATATCTCAGGCCAATAATTTATTTAGGTGGAAGGAACAGGAAGAATCACATCTTGTTATAAAAGCTTACATTCTGTTCCACAGTTTTAGACTATAAATGGATGTAAGAATAGCAAAAAAAGCAGTACCTCTGTAAATCAAAGTGGACTGGAGCACTTTTACTGAAAATCAGCAGGCTTCCAGCATTTGACATTGGTAATACCGGTGTCAAGCTTCATTCAAATTGACTGATTCATTTTTCGGCTAGTACAACCACCGACTCACATCCTGACATGCACACATGCAAACATCACACTCAAAGTGTACAAATTTTGTTCCCGGATCCCTAAAATGTGTCAGTCCTTTTAAAGTTCATAGACAAAATTTTACTGTTGTCACCGTACTTTGTTTTTTAAGGGAACTATAATATCTTGCAAAAATGTTCAGACCCTTGACCTGTTCTCTTCTGTAACTAAGCAGCGAAACTTACTCTGAAGCTTCATTCGCTGGGATGTGTTTATTTCAAAGTATTGAACTTCATGTTTTATGATGTTGTATAAAGTCCCATCAAACCGTTTAAAGTTTGTAAAGTAGAACAAGCTCATTCAGTCAATTTTCCTCACTTGCTGGCAGCAAGTTTTAAGAAGACAGAAGAAGACTACTTTAATTTTAGTGTCTTGAAAAAGTATTTAATATTATGAATCACGTTCTGGACTTCTCTGGTAGATTAAAGTGCCATCAAGTGCCATTTTTGGAATTACTGATTATGTATTTCTTTATGTCTATTCATTTTATTGTTATTCTGGTAACACCATTTTTTTGGCTTGGTTGCTGCCACATTGTGCCATTGATTGTATGTTTGCGGCCTACACCTGTTTCCCATCACATGACACACTGTATGTCTTTGTACTCCACCGAATCAGCATGTTAATTAAAAATGTAGCCTTAGTTATGGGGTGCGGTCTCAACCAACTAGAGGTAGAAGCAGATGGAGAATAAAGATAAAACTGAGTGTCATTATAAACAAGGTTGCACATCTTCACTGACACACTTAAACTGAGGACTTTTAGCAAATTAATTAATCAGACGTGTGTCTGGAAACATGACTGGGACTTCTTTATAGCAACAGCAATACACCTTTATAGTGCCTCACTGCTCCCTTATCTTTAATCTAAATTTCCCCCTTGGGACAAATATCTATCTATCTATCTATCATGGTAACACCCAGCAATTTGTTATCCAAATATTGGACAAAAGAACTAACAACAAATAACAGTGTGAGTTGGGGCAATTATCCAAGTAAGTGTTTGGACTCTTGATAAATTAGTTTGACTACACATTTTTTTAGCTTTTTGCTTTTGATTATTGACTCTGGTTTTGACGTAGACCAAAATACTGTTTATTCCTTAAGTTCCTTTAATCTGCTGGGTTTTGTCACTCAAAAATGTAAAAGAAGAAACATCTCTGAGCTTCTGCTTCACCCAAGGTGATCATTACACACAGTTTCAGCAGTTGTTTGGCACTTATGAGTTTCATGGGGACAGGGAGGGTGGATGCATTAGTTTGGGAAATTTAATTTGTGATCAATAATATTTTTTCTTCGTAGAGCTCCTCCCAAATAAAAGAAAACCAACAAACAATACAGTAATAATATAAAAAAATAAATTTTTTTAAGCATTTAACCTTCTTTAGTAGATTTTAGTACTTTTAGTACTAGTTCCTTTAAAGGCGATAACAACCAGCAAACATTAAGATTTTTGCAAATCATGACATTGTGAAACTTGGAAATCTGGGAACAGTAATGGGCAGCAAGATTTACAATGGGAGCAAAAAAAAATCTACCTTCTTCATTTTTAGCCAATGCTGCATTCTTCCATCAGTGTTCTTTGTTTTATTTAAAAAAATAATTTTTTTTCTCTGGTTTTAGTTTTCGGGCAGACAGTATTTACTCTGGATTGTTCTTTATTGTGCCTCATTAATTTTTCCATAATTCCCAAAAACATGCCCATAACATGACATTACCACCTGCACCTGCACACAATGGTGGGATGGCGTGACTTGTCTGGTGTAAAGTGCTTGATCTGAATATATCACATATGTCAAAAATACTTCACTGTAGTATAATGAGATGAAAAGATTTTCCTCCACGTTTCTGAAGTTGACTTTAGATGATATATTGTAAATACATTTGAGGTGGGAAAGGACATGTCCCCACACCTGCACGAGTCACCACTGCTCTTTGAGCAGCTTCTCAAAGAAGTTCCTTTGTTGTCTTGACACTTCTGTAAAATTCACTGCCATGATGTTCAATACTTTGTTCCCTTGTCTATTATGATATCTTCGACTTCCTTAGATTGCTCTTTTGTCTTTATCTTTCCTTTTGAAAGCATCTACTATACAGTGAGGCCTTACAAAGCTGTTTTTGTTACTTTCGCTTAAAGTAGGTGATTCATCAATTTACTATACAGGTAGAATCTATCATCTATTAATGTTTCTTTTAGAAGTAATAATTGTGAGTAAATTTTGGCTTACAAATTAAAGGTTAATGTATACATTTTCAACTATAATTTTGTATAAATCATTGAAAGCTTTAGACATCTATTAAATTTCACATTTCATACAAAGTTTAGTAGATGACTGAAGAAAAAATCCTAGTTTTCTCTGTTTAAAGTGGCTCTGTGGCTAGGGATCTGTGGTGGTATCTGGAAAGTTGCTGGTTCAAATCCCATTCTTGCCAGAGGGGATCCTATTCCATTGTGCCCTTTGAACAACACCCTTCACCTGAAAATTGCTCCAGGGTTGCTGTACAATGGCTGACCCTGTGCTCTGACTCCTAAAGGTCATGTGAAAAGACAATTTCAGTTTCCCCTTGGGGACTAATAAAGTATATCATCACCATCATTTCAAGTTCAAAATCTTATATGGCAAAATGTAAAAAAAAAAAACTATAAATGCCTGAATACCTTTTCTATTCACTCAATATGCCTGTGTAGGTTATTCTATACTTTCACCATATTCTGTGTGAACAAGTGTTTATCATGGAATCTAGACACCATGTTTTTACTTTAATTTAAATGCATACTTACCCCATGAGCACCTTGCACAGTTCGAACAAGATTAATTCCCTTCCAGACATATATGTCACCATTAAGGGCACCTGAATAGGTGACTTCATCTCTTGCACAAGCAAGGCACAATATTGTTTGGAGATCTCCTGTCTTCCCGAATACACCCCGCCTTGGAGTTAAAGCGTTCCCACATAAACTCCAGAACTGAAAAAATACACAAAAATGAGATTGCTAAAGCCTGAAAGTACATAGTGATAAAGCCTCCCAAACATGTAATTTTGTTATCTTACAAAGTTTAAATTCAGCAATTAAACAACAAGAAGAGTGCTCTTGTGAAATAACTGCATTTTTTGCTTAATTTTGCATTTATACTTGATATCAGTCTTACAGCATTTAATCTGATACATGACTAAATGCACATTCGTTTACATTTAGTAATTATCACACAAATGAGAAAAATAGGTACATTGTGAACAATCCTTTGACTTCTACTAATTTAGCATTTTGCATCATTACATATAACTATTCACACACCTAAGCAAATATACTGACTTCAACAGCCACTGGCAAAAGTAAACATTCAAATTGAACAGGCTGATTATTTCATGTTTTCATTTTTGTATCATACTCGAGCAGAACTTCCTGTACTTTTAATATTTCCAACTTTAAAAATCCCTGAAAAGATAAAATAATCATTTTTGTCATTACAGACCATGTTTCAGTGTGTTTACTGAACTGAATTTAAATTTGTTGCCAGGCAACATAGTTGCTAACAATTTGTCTAAATGTTAAAGGCACAGATACAACAACATGATATCAGCATTAACAACAGCAACAAACAATACTCAAGCGAACAAAACCACAATAAGTACATAAAAAACAAAAAATAAGACAAGGTATAGAATTTCACTTAAGTGCTGCACTTAACACGTCTTTAAATTCATTAATTTATGTTGATCTGAGATTTTTGAAGATCTGTAATACCAATGCAAATCAAAAGTTGTGATGAAAGAGATAATGGTAGGAAAGAAGAAGTGCCATGCGGTTCTTGCCTTTTGTGATGATAATTTAAATAGATGGCAAACTGGGTGAGTGTAGTCTGTATTATACTACTTGCTTGCTTGTCTCCTGACACGAGAGTTATACAAATTCTGAATAGAGTCCAGTTTCAGGCCTACAGTCATTTTGAACAGAACTCTGTATATTATGGTCCGAATGTTGCCAAACTATGGCTCTGTGAAAGAAGTCAGGATGAACTTCTCTATAAAACTGATTGAGTCAGCTGGAACATGTTGTTTTTGCAGAGAAAAGACACATACTGTTGAGATGTTATAGAAAAGAGAAGTTATGCATTCACGTATTCATCTTAATTTAGTGTGTGAGTAACAGTGATGCCAAGAAATTCACCCTCCTAAGAGTGACACCATTTTTAACCAGGGTACAGGATGAGGCAGATGCCCCCATAATCCCAAAGTCCTAAAATCTCCTAAAATTGTCACTGTTTTAGTGTAACCATATCCAGATTGCTGAGGGCAGACCAACTGCCCAGCCATCTCTTCCTCCATCCAGTTTGGCACTTCATCCTCATTAGTTATCAGACCAACCAGAGTAATATCATTGGCAAATGTCAGCAATTTTACACTTGGGCTGCATGTAAAGTGAAAAAGAGCTAAAGCATGTCAAATGCAAGTTACATTTGTTTTATTTTGGTAATGTCTTCTATGGCCCTGATAGCAGAAAGAGTTACAAAAGACCTAAAAAAGTAACAGGGGGTTCCATAGGCTTACCTTTCAATCTGGATGTGATATATTTCATTCAGAAAACTACTACTCTGAACACATCCTTACTGGGAAGGATGGCAGGAAGAACACAATCTCTCCATGGATGTATGTGTAATACTCTAGACAGTTTTCTGCCGTTGTACAGCAGAAAATACATTAGGAGAAAAGAACATTAATTACAAATAAAGGATGGGCATTCCTGTCCTACAGGCAGTAACCTTGGAAAAGGATTTAGGGATTTAATTTGACACAACAGTCTCACTGTCTAGACAATGGAGAAGAAATAAAAACGCAAATAAAACATTGACATATTGAAACATTTTTACAGCAACCTATAATGTGTAACTGAAAGAGCATTTGGAGTATTATGTACAGTTCTGCTCATCTCTGTATGAAAAGGACATAGCAGCTCTACAAGCTGCAAAGAGGAAAGCAACAGTTCATCAGCAGACTAAGAAACATCATACTGGGAGAGAAAAAGAGACTTTCACCTCTTTTAATACTGGGCAGAGATGGTTACAAGGGAATCTTATCTAGGTCTTCAAAATTTTCAAAGGAATTGATCAAATTTATCCAGCAACATTCTTTTAGTTAAACAGTGAATCAAATTCTCATGGAAGCACCTGTTTAAATTAAAGAGTGGTGCATTTAAGTAGGGACCCAGAAAACAGTACCGTCATGTGCCTATTTATGGTCAACTGAGCTGAGGCCATTTGTACATACAGCCAAGGGCCATAAGTATAAAATAAAGTCAAAATAGTCTAGAAATTGCCAAGCCCATCCTCAGTAATAAATCATTCCTTAATTTTTATTATTATTTCATAGTATCTCATATGTTTTCTGAGTCTTGAAGGACCCTTTAAGGGTTGTTTTCATTGGCACCAATCCACATGGCTAATTCTTATGGATTCAGCCCACACTACCTTCTCTTACTCCACTGTTTCTCAACCTTTAAGGTCTTACAACCCAGTTCTGCCTTTTTAAATTAAAAATTAGAAACTGCTCCTTCAGTGAAACAATCATGATCAGGATTCCCTTGGTGAAACAAGGTCACTTAGAAACGGTGAAACATATCACACGGTGCTGTCGATCACTTAGGCAACCCACCGCAACCCACTTGCAAACCAACTATGGCAACTTGCAACACACTAGCAGCAACCCTTCACCCAGTGGCTGAGAAATTCTGCCTTAGACTGACCCAGTGTGCAAACACCCAAGATTGGTTTGTGCTACACTCTACTGGCAGTTAAAGTATGCATACTGGTGACCTACACCAGACCCACAGAGCCTCAGTTGCAATGACCCGTACACTTTGCAACTGATGTTCAGCCATTTTGATATATGGCCAGGTTGCTGGTCCCAAATGGAGCCAAAAATCGGCACATGACTGTACTCTTTAAAAAGCTGAACAAACAACCAAATATTGTAACTGAAGCAGAAACCTTAACAACTTAAAAAATATCTAAATGAGATTTTGAAACGACTTAGGATCCAGTATAATAGTAGGCATTTATATCTTTCAGAGTTTGTTTTAATTTTTATTTTATTTGACTTCATAGTATAATCAAAGTACACCTAGATTAATTATTCCAAGATATTATTGTGTATTATAATTCATAAATAACTTGTGTTACAGAACTTGAAAATATAACTCATCTTTTCTTAATCTAATGAAAGACTGACATTTATCCCAGCATATTAATGATTCAAAATTAAATAATAGCAATCAACCAACCAGGCAACACATTAAGTGAGAGTAGTCTAGAGTCATGACCTGTAGAGCTCTAAGAGAAACTGGAATCCCAAACAAGCAAAACAAAGGCAGAAAAACACTGCAAAGACATTCTCTAAATGAATATTTTATAAAATAGGTTACTAAAGCTGCGCAGCAACATAAATGAGTTTATGCTATTGGGCCTTTACAGTCTTTAAAGTCTGGCAGTGGATTCAGCACTGGCAATGACACATTAATAGAAGGAAAAGCCACTGTTATGGTGAAATATGATAAAAATAAAGAAATCATGAGATATTTGATACCTGTTAAAAAAAACAATAACAATTACATAATAACAATATAAACGGCCAGCAGTTCTATCAAGTGTACAATCTGCTAAAATGGCAAGTATTCAGTTTTTCTTTCCTAGAATTGGGTAATCCAAAGGAGCCCACCTTGGAACTTTAGGCAGGCCTTTATCTTGAGTTCACAATCTTTACCCTGAAATATAAGCACTCATAACTTTTGGGGGAGCTAAACCATTTATGACTTGATATGTCAGAAAACACTTTACATTAAACTGAAGCGAAGAGCCAGTTTTTAATAAAAATGTTTTAAAGCTACTATTTTTTTTAATATAAAATATTTTACCATTTCAAAGTTGACATTTTCATCCTCTTACAGAACATACACTGTAGTGTTAGAAGATAAATGCAGCACTTGACTTGAAGTTTAATTGTAAGATCTACTGCTTGCACCTGAAATGAATTGGTGTTGCGTGGTAATCTCATCATTTGCTCAGTAAAAATTCCTTGTAGCAATGTTCCCAATTTGAATCCAATTGCTTTCAGTAACATTACTATTACACTCAAGGTTGAACAAAGAATACTTAATTATAGAAATAGCTATGAGTTGCTGCAGCAGCTAATATAGGTAGTTCTTTACCACATAAAAGTAACATACTGAAACTGTATAAAAGTAATCACTACTCAGCGTAAGTAATTGCATTATACAGGCCAATTAGAGTGAGCTAATTATTTCTGTGCATTATGCATTATTATATATTATGAGAAGATAACAAATCAGGATTGGTAAACTTGCACACTGACCAACGAGGAGTTAAAATATGTGACTAACCATAATGAATGCTTACAGTGTGACTGCAAGATTAATGTAATCCTAGTAATGATTTAGGAAATTGCAGGAGTGAGGCGTTGAAAGCATAGCACTTTATTACTGCAGAAATAAATAGTCTATGACTGCATACCTGCACTTTAGCTGTAATAAAGAAAAGTAATGCAGGAACACATCACCATGACCCTTTTTTGGCTATGGAAGTGTATGCCCAGTGCCAAACGTTTAATCAGCGGAGTCACAGTAAAATTAAGGATGGCAATTTGATTAAACAATGCGGCATTTTTTTTTTCAGATATAGCACAAGCAGTGTTTCTTTTCTGGAAGTACTGTTGAATGTACTTTGAGTGACCGCGGGTCAAAGTAGTATTGGACCCAAGGCAGGAGCCCACCAAGGACAGGGCACTGGATCATTGCAGGGCACATTCACATATAATCACATTAATTTATAACAGGACAAATAATTTACTTAACCTGCATATTTTAGGATGTAGAAGGAACACCTAGGCAAACACAAGGAGAATATCCTACATTGGCAGTAACCAGACCAGAATTCAAATTCAGGTTCCTGGAGAAAATAATCTAAAGACCCATGTGGTCCAACTGCCTTTTTTCTCTGTCTTCACTTCATAAAGTAGAACTACACAATTCTCCAAAGAGGAGCAAGAGAGGGCATCTTCAATACAAACTAAAAGTCTTAGCCAAAGCATTGATGGTAATATGGATCAACATAGCTACTGGAAGATGATAAAAGGAAAAATGTTTATCTCCCATAGCTGAGGGAGCTACACTTTGGTCTTAGAAAGTACAGAGCGCACTGAAGAAAATAAATTTAACAAGAACTGTGAAAGTCTAAAAAACTGCATGAGAAAGACAACAGAACCAAATAAGGTCTAAAGTAAATTAGGGCAGTGGAGCCCAACGAAAAATAAATATATGAAGGTGGGAGAATCACATACAGAGAGAAAGGGAGAGCATGAGAGATTTGGTTGAGCATATTGGCAGAAAATGTTCTTTCATTCTTGTGAGAGTTATAGTCTTTAGCTCAGCTATCAAAGCATCAGTGCTTCAGAGTAAACATAGATAAGGCCCAACAACAATGGGGTGGATTGCAATAGGAAGCAATAGAAAAGGCCCAAACAGAATCCGGTGATTATGAAGCTGAGGATGAGTGCTATCATTTGAAATACAAGGTACATACAATAACAGAACGGTAACAACAATTGCCTTTACTTAAATCTTTCACCATAACAACAAGTCCACCAGCAGAAAACACAGGCTTCATTAATTAAATACATGGAAATATGTGATTCTAAACATTCAAGATAAGCACATTGAAAACAAACAATACAAATAAACTTAACATATTAATAATACACTGTCCTTATTTCACCCTCTGAAGTTGGCCACAAAAAGCTGACATCTATAATCCCAAACGGGGACTATCATCCAGCAATGGTTTTATTTAAGTATACAAAATGTTTCTGAAAGTAATGCTTTGTCCCAGTAAAAGAATCTTTATACTGTGCCACACTGAGGCAGTAAAACTGAATCCATTCCCAGCATCTGCTCTAGAGTATCATACTGTTCTCAGTATGAGAACCTGTTAAAGAATAATGATGGTATCACCTATTTATTGCCAGTTTGATCATGACTGTCCCCTTCTGTTATTTTATTGGCTCATGCTCAACACACACTAAACTTCAATTATGTGCTGATTAAAATTAATCAAAAAAATTGTTTCATAAAAATAACCATAACAATAATGAATGTCCTCTAGAGTATCAACATTTTGTCTTGATGTGGAAGCTTGCATGCTGAAGGAATCTAAAGAGTTATGCCAGTGGGAATTGCAGTTCCAGGTAGGGTCACCCAAGTGAGACAGGTCTTTAGTGATGGGCCATACAAAGAATACCATCCCTAAATAAAGCCATGGTTACTTGCAGCAAAATGTATTCATATCGCATTGCTTGTTCAAAGTGAGGGTCAAAAAATGTGTAACCGAGTTGATACCTCCTGCAGATCAGATTGGTCACTACAACAAGAATACTCAAACCAGCCCAACTAATATACCAGCTCACCTGGTACCAACAATAAAGAGTAGACACAACTGGACACAATAGTAGTATGAAGAAGTAATGAGGTTATATCACTTTACAATGGAAGTTAGAGCAACAAAGACCATGGGAACATCTGCCATCTGGAGAAAAAGAAACCTGAACCTCCTGCCCAACATGGCAGCCAACAGACCAGCAAATGTCTGGAGGAACACTTAAAAGCAAGAATGATTCACAAAGGTCTGCCAAGTAATAATTGTAGTCAAAGCAAAAATTGGTTCAGACAGTCAAGAAGTCCAAACCCACCCCACATACAGGAGGAATCTGTGTGTAATAATACAATGCGGAAGCCCTATCATTTAAGTAAAGACAAGGTATTGAAATGACTGTGGGCATGGAACAGAAAGTTAGGATAATGGCACCAAAGACAGAAAAGGCATCAACAACATCAAGCCTAATAAAGAGACAAATGAACAATTTAAAGCTATCAACTTAGCTCTGTAGTAGATCTGTCAGGATGAATAACTTACACTTACAGAGATGAACTCATAAAGGTGAATGCAGCAATTGTAAATGAGAAACTGGGCCTCAGGTGCTGCTAAGGCATGTATCTTAAAAGGGACCAAAGTATAAGAAATGGATGAAGAACAAAAACAGTTGCAAAGACATATTAATACTGACTGAGCTGAGTAAGGGTTGCCTGCCACGTATTGCATAGGGAAGCAGAGAAGATAATGAAAAGCCATAGTATAAGCAACTTGACAGAATGGGAGATATAACTCCAGACAAAGACCCAGAGACTGAGGAGGTATACAGAACAATCTGATCAATACCAACAGAATATGTAGATGTCACATCCATAAACAGCAGGCACAAATTATGAAATATGTCCCGAAATAAGGACAGACTGCTCTCATGCTCATACAATTGTTTTAATGAATGAGAGGAAGAGTGATTTTGCTTTTTGTAATACTTCTTTTCTTTTGTTATCCCTTTCATTTCTTCCTTTTCTGCAAAATCATTACTTCCCATTGATTTCTGTGGCTAAATTTCTTCTAACCTACAGTACACTTGTGTCTTTGGATTTATTAGAATTTAGCATTCTAACACTTGATTTTATGGTATTTTGTATTGCATATAAAAGCATACAATAATACACGACAGTAGTTTTTAAATCCTCTATACTTAAGTCATCTCTGTTCGTTATCATTGTCTTTTCACATGCAGTAAATAGAACCAAAGGTTTCAATATAAAGTGTATGTGTAAGCAAGCAGCCCTGACGAAATGTAAACAAAGGTACTGTTGGATTTTGTAGCTCTTATTCTAAAACATAGTATTTTCATATTACTCACACACTCTCTACTTTTAAAAATGGTATAAAATGATTTGACAATAAATCTGAACTAAAAATCTGCATGAAACAACCCATAAAATATTCTGTTACTAGGCAGACTTGCATCCATCTACATGTATTACTTTTGTCTGGGTTATACAGGGTTACAATGAAGGAAGATTAATCTTTTTAAATCTCATGGCTGCATCGAGTGCTATAATCTCTAACAGTGTGTGCTGCTTGCTAGCAGATGTCACATGGTTTTAAGGGAAAAGCCCAAGAATTAGGAGGGGCAGCACACAGGTTCCATCAATTTAACTGCTCTACCTAGAGCATCACTCACACAAAACTACAAAAGAAAGTTGTACTTAAAAAGATGCTAATCTGTTCTGAGATGCAACAGTGAAAGTACAGCTTGATCCTATTTAGTTTAGTACAGTGCTTCCGAAACTCAGTCCTGGTGACCCACTGTGGCTGCATGTTTTTGTTCCAACCAGATTCCTAATCAGTGACAACCCCTGATAAAACTGATCTCATTTAATTAGCTAGTAATACTTTCTCTTATTCTACATTCAGAAAAGCACAGCAGCATGATTTTTACATTTATAAGACATTTAGAAATATTTCTGCCTTTGCTATAGATTTAAATGCTTAACACACTTTTGTTGATTTCATTATATTTTGCCCTTTCTATGTGTAGTTTTCCCACTTCATTGTATCTTATTAATGACAATTAAAAATGAGCAGAGCAGACACCCAGGCAAACAACACTCAATCATGAAAGGCTGAAACTACTTTAGTGTCAAACCCACTAATTATTAAATTATGGATTAATTAAACAATATGAACACCAGGAAAACTAGAATGAAAATCAAGATGAAACTATTATTAAAAAGAAAAACAAATACATTATTACCATATAACTGCTTGGTACATTTTAATATTTTTTTTTACCAAACTAACAGTAGTTTTCTAATTTCTATATTGTTCCCAAAAATTTTAAGTCAAAATGTTTTGTCTTTTTCCCTTCAAATGTTTGCAAGCTTACTACTCCTCCGACCTATACTAAAAGGAAAGGGTCTCTGAGACTTCCTCTGAAAAAGGTTTCAGTAAATTGACAGACAGGTGAAAGAGTGGAATGTGCACATAGTAATGTATGCCAATGCAACTGAACCTTTATTTAATGACTAGGTTATGAAATATCGGTCATGTATATTATCGATCAAATGTAAAACTTTACAAATTAATATTGTACGCTTTCAGTAAAATAAATATAAAATTAGCAAATATGTTCATCTAAGGAAAGTACTGTGCTATTTGCTAGCAGATGTCACATGGTTTTAAGGGAAAAGCCCAGGAATTGGAAGCTCACAGGTTCCATCAATTTAACTGCTCTGAATTTTAGAATAATAACTATTTTCCTGAATTAATATCTTATAAAATAAATTACAGTCATTCATTTAATCATCCATCTTATTAAGAATTTTCCACATACCACTGAGGTAGTGCAGAAGCTAAAGTCAATTCAGTGTATTCAGCTATTCATCTATTTCCTGAATCCACTCTTTCAGCTACAAGTTTTTGTATTTTTGAACTTTATTCCAGTTGTATCTGGTGCAACACAAAAATCATCCCTAGATGAGATGATAATCCATCACACACACCCTGACTGTGTAGTCATACAGTATAGAATCTATACAGTTCTGCCAATTAGCTGAACATATATGTATTTAAGAAGAAGGAAAAAACTGGAGTTACAGCCCCAATACAGACAAGCATGGAAGCCTGAGAACTCTAAGGTAGTTGCACTACACTATTTTGTAGCTAAACCTAGACCAATATTTTAATTATTATAAATTCAAAGTTCCACTGTGAACAGAATCATGTACAAAAAAATTAAAAAACACAAAAAAACTGGAATGCCAAATTATAGAAAAGGGAAGTGAGGTTATTTTAGATTTTTATTTTCAACCAGCTAACTCTAGTGTACAGTAAGAGTAATGGGTTCTGATAATTAGCAGCCAACAGCCTTTTGTCTGACTAAAGTTGCATGGATCTAAAGCAACACAGCAAAAGTTCCAAGTGTTATTTCATTATGAGCATGTTCATTTGTAGAGGCATTACTTTAACACAGATTATCCATCCATCCACCAATTATCCAACCCACTATATCCTAACTATAGGGTCACGGGGGGTCTGCTGGAGCCAATCCCAGCCAACACAGGGTGCAAAGCAAGAAACAAACCCTAGGCAGGGCGCCAGCCCACCGTAGGGCACACACACACCCCCACACCAAGCACACACTAAGGACAATTTAGGATCGCCAATGCACCTAACCTGCATGTCTTTCGACTGTGGGAGGAAACCGGAGTACCCGGAGGAAACCGACACAGACACAGGGAGAAATGCAAACTCCACACAGGGAGGACCTGGGAAGCAAACCTGGGTCCCCTAACTGTGAGGCAGCAGCGCTATCCACTGTGCCACCGTGCTGCCCGTTAACACAGATTTTGTTAAACATAATAAATTGTTATTTTGTGTAATTATTCTCATACAAGTTATTAATGAAATTGCTGCTTTTCTAGTATTATGAAGGTTATGAAAGAAATAAAAAAACAGAGAAGAGCCACACTAAAACAGCCAATTGTTTATTATCTGACGAGCTTCTGTAGTGCTGAAATCAAATAACAGTGAAACAGATGCAGAGAGAAGCAGTGCTTCAAATATTCCTGACTCCTATATGGCAGCATATGCTGCAGCAACTTAATAATAATAATTAGTAGTTAATTAAATGTATATAGTGCTTTTCTCGCTACCCAAAGACATTAACATAGACAGATGGGAACTGCTTCAACCACCGCCAGTGATGCAATGGCAGCCATTATTATACCAGTATGCTCACCACACATTAGCCAATTATAGGCAGGGGATGATTAGAGGGACAGAGTGACCAGGCAGTGATAGACAATTTAACCAGCACATTGGGAAAAATCCTACTCTTTTCGATGCCCAGGGATCTTAAATGACCAACAGACAGTCAGGACCAAAGTTTTACATCTCATCCGAAGGACGGTGCCATATTTACAGCACAATGTCCCTGTCACTGCACTGGGGCTTTGAGATCCACAAACAGTCCAAAGAGTAAGCACCCCCTAATGGCCTCACTAACACCTCTGCCAGCATGAACATGAAATCAACATGTAAGCATGTCCATGTCAGCAGATTCCACATACTGTAAAGAACCAAAAAAAGCAGTGAAAGGTCAATGATGGATCCAGGGACCTTCCACAACAATAAAGTAGCCACACCTGTTCCTGGGCTAAACTGCAAAAATGACTTTGAAACACTGTGCTGATTTCTCATCAATCCATTATCCAACCCGCTATATCCTAACTATGGGGTCAAGGGGGTCTGTTGGAGCCAATATCAGCCAACACAGGGTGCAAGGCAGGAAACAAACCCCGGGCAAGGCACCAGCCCACCGCAGGACACACACATTAGGGACAATTTAGAATCGCCAATGCACCTAACCTGCATGTCTTTGGACTGTGGGAGGAAACCGGAGAACCCGGAGGAAACCCACGCAGACATGGGGAGAACATGCAAACTTAATGCAGGGAGGACCCGGGAAGCGAACCCAGGTCTCCTAACTGTGAGGCAACAGCACTACCCACTGTGCCACCATGCCACCCGTGCTGATTATGATTTTTTAAAAATTTTGGCACTGGTACACTTTATTATGTAGTAATATGAAAATATTATATATATAAAAAGACAGTTAAAAAAAATCTTCTAGCATTGTTATACCATGGAAGATCCAAAGAGTGTCTGATTTAAAAAGAACATGTCGTAGAGGTGAGCGTAAATGGAGAAAAACTAAACTAACTATTCACTATGAGATATTGAAGGTTAAAATAACAGAATACAATAACACAGTCCGTCTTGAGAGGCGCTGCTATTTCTCTAAGATTATAAATAACAATGCTAGTAATCCCAGAATCTCATTTTCTACAATTGATTGTCTGTTAAACCCAGGAAACACAAAGGAATGCCCCCAAAATACTTCCAGTGAAACCTGTGAGAACATTGCTGTATTTTTCAATCAAAAAATTTATATTAGAAATAACAGCACATCTCCCCAACACTGCGGAACCTCCTAAGCCCCAGTACTCCGTTAAAAACAAATTAAATTCTTACACCAGGATAGATTTACCTGATTTACATAGAATAATCTCTCAACTGAAACCCTCCACCTGCGTCCTTGACCCAATACCAACAAGGTTTTTCAAGGAAGTATCAGGCGTGCTAATCTATACTAATAAAAGGCAAAGCACTCACTGACTGACTGACTGACTGACTGACTGACTGACTGACTGACTGACTCACTCACTCACTCACTGACTCACTCACTGACTCATCACTAATTCTCCAACTTCCCGTGTGGGTAGAAGGCTGAAATTTGGCAGGCTCATTCCTTACAGCTTACTTACAAAAGTTAGGCAGGTTTCATTTCGAAATTCTACGCGTAATGGTCATAACTGGAAGCTATTTTTCTCCATTTACTGTAATGGATGGCCGTGGGGGGCGGAGTTTCATGTGACATCATCACGCCTCTCACGTAATCACGTGAACTGACTATCAACGCAGTATGTAGAAAACCAGGAAGAGCTCCAAAAAGCGCTAAATAAAACATGCATTATATAATTGAGAAGGCAGCGAAACAATTAGAAGCGAGCGAGTGACATATACTACCATATTCATGAGTTCTGCTACTTCGGAAACAAAGCACGGTGTAAACTTAAAGTTTAAATTAAGTTCATAGACAGGCTGCCGCTGGTGTTTCTCATGCCCACGGGTAATGCGGGATACAAGTTTAATGAGAGGACGCAGGATATAAACGAGAGTTTTGATCACTTTGTAACTAAGTTAAAATTGCAGGTGAAGGGTTGTGCTTATGCAAATTCCGAGAAACTGTGTTTGTGGGGGATTGACAGTTAAGGCGGGTGGGGGAGTCACGTCATCAACTCCCCTCCCATTCACCTCATATCGCTCTGAGCTGAGCTCCACGGCTAACGTCGTCTTCCAAAGCAACTTCGTCACACTGCCACCAAATACTCACAGAAAAATCCACAAGTTAATACACACCCTGTCTCTAGAGTTTCTCCACACTCAATGTATTCCTCGCGTCCCCTTTATCCCCTATGATCTCCCATTTCAATTCAGATGCCTCCAATTTCCAGTAAGGCTCTGCTGCGCGATGACAAGTAATAAGTCTCAGGGACAGACCCTACAAAACGATGCCATTGATTTCAGGCAAGATTGCTTTTCTCCTGGACAACTATACTTGCATTCTCAAAAGTGACCTCGCTCAGCTTCGTCATATTACAACCGGAGTGCAGCCAGAAACTTTTAAGTGCCGGGTCTTACTTAACATTAAATTAAGCCGTGGACATCGCAACATCACACAAGAGAGCAGCTCACGTGAACTTACTGAATGCAGTACGAGTGATCACTTCCATGCATCAAACCTGTTCAAAAAACGCATTACACAATTGACAAGGTGATGGCTTTATATGGCGTTCGTTTATAAAGCAGTGAAGAGGCTGTGTGAAGGCAACTACACAAAAAAACAGCAGAGCACCACACTCTGAATGTATTCCTGGCATCACCGTTATACCCTCTGATCTCCCATTTCAATTGAATGACAATTAATAAGTCTCAAGGACACACCCTACAAAAGGTTGCCATTGATTTGAGGCAACATTGCTTTCCTGCTGGACAAAACTATACGTTGCATTCTCAAAAGTAATATATATATATATATATATATATATATATATATATATATATATATATATATATATATATACATACACACACCCTGATCTACATACTGTCAAATAAACGAACCACACACCCTAGCACAACATGAGAGGCTTCTCCTTTAGCGCTGACGTCTGAGGTTCGATTGGCGAGAGTGGGTGCAGTGAGTGTGTACTGCTGATGAGCCCATCAGGCAGTTGGATTTAGACTTTAAATTTCTATGGTGAAGAAAAATTTATGCAATGATGATTATATTTAAGCTTCATTCCTACTAAACATATTTCTGTCGACCAAATAGAAATTACTTATATTTAAAATTTAAATTGAACTTGAACAAATACGATAGTTCATAATACCCACGCAGCACTAAGTGCACATAAGATTAGGAGTCATCCGTTTTAACAAGCAGCGTATTGCACTGATACGAAATAGCCTGCCCATTTAATTATTTAGGAATGAATAGATAAATTAAGATTTTGTACAAATAATGTTTTTAATTTTTCTTCCTCAATGGATTCTGGTACACCCAGCAACAGCTGCTCGCACCCCAAAGGGTATATACAGTATATATATATTTAATCTAAATTTAATTTAATCTAAGATAGCACTATGAGACAAAACATCTGGATAACCTGAAAGACCTGAATGCAATGCACAAGATACAGAAAGCAGAAGAGTTAAAGAAGAATCTGACACTTCAGCAGACGTTTTTACCCGTGCAAAATCACAAAGTGATTTCAAGTGAAGCTACTTTTATGGGAGACACAAATGCACCAGTGCAACTTGCCCCACTTTCCCTGTTGCCAAGTAATGTTGAACCAAGTCGGCATTACGGTGTTCCCAAATACGCACTTTGCTGATAAACTGAGCGCACTGCGCACTGAGTTCGCACTGCGCTTTGGTGACTTTGAAAAACAAAAAAAGAATTTTGAGTTGTTTCGCAACCCATTTGCCGTCAATGTGGAAACTGCACCTGTGCAGATTCAGATGGAGGTGATTGAGCTGCAGTGTAATGGCACACTGAAGGCAAAGTACGATACTGCAGGGCCCACACAGTTTATTCACTCCATTCCCGGACAAATGCTCCAGCTCCGTCTACATGCGGCTCGAACCTTGTGCATGTTTGGTACCACATATCTGTGTGAGAAGCTCTTCTCAGTCATGAAGACAAACAAAACAGCACACAGGAGTCGCCTCACTGATGAGCACGTGGGTGGGGAAGTGATGTCATCATCTCCCCTCCCATTCACCTCATTTCGCTCTGATCTGAGCTCCGCAGCTAGCGCGGTCTTGCGGAAGCAACTTTGTCACGCTGCTACACACCCGCTTGGTTTGAGAAGAAGTATGAAAAAATATGAGGTTAACGCAGAAAAACAGATCACCAATTGAAGATTTATGAATAATGGACACTTTATTCGCCATCAATAATTGTTTTGGTAAAGCCATACTCAGTGTAATCCCCCTTCCATTTTATAATTTTTCCATGACTAGCCATGATTAAATGAATGGTAAAAAAGTAAGAGCAAAGCGAGGGTGACTTGTTCAGGCAGGCAGGCGACAGCTCAATAGCTCGAATTTGGATATAAGTAGGTTCTATTTAGTCGCCAGAAATATCTTTGGTAGGAATGGAAGTTGAATTTAGTCCTTAAATTTCTATGGTGAAGAAAAATTATGAAATGATGACTAAATTTAACTTACATTCCTACTAAACATATTTCTGTCGACTAAATAAAAATTACTAATATTTAAAATTTAAATAGAACTTGAACAGATACGATAGTTCATAATACCCACGCATCACTAAGTGCACGTAAGAGCAGGAGTCATCCGTTTTAACAAGCAGCGTATTGCACTGATACGAAATAGCCTGCCCATTTAATTATTTAGGAATGGATAGATAGATTAACATTTTGTACAAATAATGTTTTTAATTTTTCTTCCTCGATGGATTCTGGCACCCCCAGCAACAGCTGCTCGCACCCCAAAGTAGATATATATACAGTATATCTATACTAATAAAAGAAAGTTAATTCTCCAACTTCCCGTGTAGGTAGAAGGCTGAAATTTGGCAGGCTTATTCCTTACAGCTTACTTACAAATGTTGGGCAGGTTTCATTTCGAAATTCTAAGTGTAATGGTCATAACTGGAACCTATTTTTTCGTCCATATACTATAATAGACTTCTGCTCGATGGCTGTGGAAGGCGGAGTTATGCCTCCCACGTAATTTAGTACCTGCCCATATAAGGCCGTCCGTCAGCAGCAATCCAATAGAAACACTGCCGATAAATATTCACGGGTGAAGGACTATGCTTATTCAGAGGAAGATGAGATGGTCAGGGTGGTGTTTGGAACAAACTCAGCGATACTGCGAGAGAAACTTTTAAGTGCCGGGTCTTAGCTAACATTAAATAAAACCATGGACATCGAACGTTATGGCACAACCAGAGCTGTGAACCTTCAATGCATGTACACCGAGCGGCTCACGTGAACTGTCGCAGTACACAGACAAAAAGCAACAGTTCCAAAGAGTGCTGAACAAAAACCGAATTACACAATTGAGAAGGCAGCAAAAAAATATGAAGCGTGTGACACATACAAGCATATTCATAACTGCAGCTACTGCGGAAACAAAGCACACGGTGGAAAAAGTCAATGTCCGCTAAAAGAAGACAGTGTAAAAAAAAACCTGTGCATGCAGTGTGTCACGTCTCAGATAAAGAGGAAGACGAACTGTTTATTGATGCAGTAAGAAACGAATCGATGAATGAAACCTGTTATCTTTACGATGATTGACAAACACGGAATATAACTTGAACACAACACATCCTACAAATGCGAACCTGATTGAAAGAAATAATGAAAATCAAATCCTTGATGACAGCAACACTCATAACACTCACAAAACAATTACTGTATATAGACAATCATGTTATGTTATTTTTAAAATGTTCCCTTTTGTTTTTCATAACTTCTTTAACACACTACTTCTCCGCTGCGAAGCGCTTGTATATATATATACAGTGGGATGCAAAAGTTTGGGCAACCTTGTTAATAGTCATTATTTTCCTGTATAAATCGTTGGTTGTTACGTTAAAAAATGTCAGTTAAAAATTTCATATAGGAGACACACACAGTGATATTTGAGAAGTAAAATTAAGTTTATTGGATTTACAGAAAGTGTGCAATAATTGTTCAAACAAAATCAGGCAGGTGCATAAATTTGGGCACCGTTGTCATTTTATTGATTCCAAAACTTTTAGAACTAATTGTTGGAACTCAAATTGGCTTGGTAAGCTCAGTGACCCCTGACCTACATACACAGGTGAATCCTATAATGAGAAAGAGTATTTAAGGGGGTCAGTTGTAAGTTTCCTTCCACCTTTCATTTTCTCTGAAGAGTAGCAACATGGGGGTCACAAAACAACTCTCAAATGACCTGAAGACAAAGATTGTTCACCATCATGGTTTAGGGGAAGGATACAGAAAGCTGTCCTAGAGATTTAAGCTGTCTGTTTCCACAGTTAGGAACATATTGAGGAAATGGAAGACCACAGGCTCAGTTCAAGTTAAGGCTTGAAGTGGCAGACCAAGAAAGATTTCAGATAGAAAGAAGCGACGAATGGTGAGAACAGTCAGTGTCAACCCACAGACCAGCACCAAAGACGTACAACATCATCTTGCAGCAGATGGAGTCACTGTGCATTGTTCAACCATTCGGCGCACTTTACACAAGGAGATGCTGTATGCGAGAGTGATGCAGAGGAAGCCTTTTCTTCGTCCACAGAGCCGCTTGAGGTATGCTCAAGCACATTTGGACAAGCCAACTTCATTTTGGAATAAGGTACTGTGGACTGATGAAACAAAAAATTTGTTATTTGGGCATAACAAGGGGTGTTATGCATGGAGGAAAAAGAACACAGCATTCCAAGAAAAACACCTGCTACCTAAAGTAAAATATGGTGGTGGTTCCATCATGCTGTGGGGCTGTGTGGCCAGTGCAGGGACTGGGAATCTTGTCAAAGTTGAGGGACGCATGGATTCCACTTAGTATCAGCAGATTCTGGAGACCAATGTCCAGGAATCAGTGACAAAGCTGAAACACTACTCAAAATCCACTAAGTCATTCATGCAGAGGAACAAGTACAACGTTCTGGAATGGCCATCTTAGTCCCCAGACCTGAATATAATTAAAAATCTGTGGTGTGAGTTAAAGGGAGCTGTCCATGCTCGGAAGCCATCAAACCTGAATGAACTAGAGATGTTTTGTAAAGAGGAATGGTCCAAAATACCTTCAACCACAATCCAGACTCTCATTGGAACCTATAGGAAGCTTTTAGAGGCTGTAATTTCTGCAAAAGGTGGATCTACTAAATATTGATTTCATTTCCTTTTTGTGGTGCCCAAATTTATGCACCTGCCTGATTTTGTTTGAACAATTATTGCACACTTTCTGTAAATCCAATAAACTTCTCAAATATCACTGTGTGTCTCCTATATGATATATTTAACTGACATTTTTTATCGTTACAGCCATAGATTTATACAGGAAAATAATGACTATTAACAAGGTTGCCCAAACTTTTGCATCCCACTGCTCATATATATATACTGCTTATATATATATATATATATAAACTGCTCAAAAAAAATTTAAGGAACACTTTGAAAACACATCAGATCTCAATGGGAAAAAGAAATCCTCCAGGATATCTATACTGATATAGACTGGGTAATGTGTTAGGAACGAAAGGATGCCACACACACACCCCGATCTACATACTCTCAAATAGACAAACCACACGCAGTGGCGCAATGGAATAGGCTTCGCCTCTAGTGCCGACGTCCGAGGTTCGATTCCTGAGAGGGGGTGCACTGAGTGTGTATGCCTGATGACCCCTAAATTAGGGTGAAACACGTGTTGCGTACTCTTTGCATTATTTCACAGTAAAACTATTTCAAGATATATATATATACATACATATATATACACATACACACACCTACATATATATCAGCACTTCCCGATTCATTTTACCCTCGCACCCCCTTGGTTTGAGAAATATGAAAAAATATGCAGTTAACGCAGAAAGACAGATCACCAATTGAAGCTTTATGAATAATGGATATTTTATTCGCCATCAATGATTGTTTTGGTAAAGCCATACTCAGTGTAATCATTAGATGAACGGTAAAAAAGTAAGAGCGAGGGGAGGGTGATTTATTGAGGCACGCAGGCGAAAGCACAATAGCACGCGGGCTCAATGTAGTGCGCGTCAACTCGATCTAAATTGGACGATCACATTCGAAAAAATATATCTTTTCAAGTTCTATTTAGTCGACACAAATATCTTTGGTTGAAATGTAAGGCGAATTTACTCTTTACATTTCTATGGTGAAGAAAAATTTATGCAATGATGCCTACATTTAACTTACATTCCTACCAAAGATATTTCTGTCGACTAAATAAAAATTCCTTCTATTTAAAATTTAAATAGAACTTGAACAGATACGATAGTTCATAATATCCACGCAGACCTGCACGTAAGAGCGGGAGTCATCCGTTTTAACAAGCAGCGTATTGCACTGATACAAAATAGCCTGCCCATTTAATTATTTAGGAATGGATAGATAAATTAAGATTTTGTAAAAATAATGTTTTTCATTTTTCTTTCTCGATGAATTCTGGCACCCCCAGCAACAGTTGCTCGAACCCCAAAGGGTATATATATATACTAGCAAAATACCCGCGCTTCGCAGCGGAGAAGTAGTGTGTTAAAGAATTAATGAAAAAGAAACGGAAACATTTTAATAATAACATAACATGACTGACAATGTAATTGTGTTGTCATTGTCATGAGTGTTGCTGGCATATATATATATATATATATATATATATATATATATATATATATACACACACACACACACACACACACACATATAAACATGTATATACACATATATATATATACATATTTATACATATATACATATATACATACACATATACAAATATATACATATATATACACATATATATCCAATTCAATTTTATTTATAAAGTACTTTAAAACAACCAATATACACACACATATACTGTATATATATAGCAAAATACCCGCGCTTCGCAGCAGAGAAGTAGTGTGTTAAAGAAGCAATGAAAAAGAAAAGGAAACATTTTGAAAATAACGTAACATGATTGTCAATGTAATTGTTTTGTCACTGTTGTGAGTGATGAGTGTTGTTGTCATATATATATATATATATATATATATATATATTTACACACACACACATAAACATATATATATACATATCTATACATATACACATATATACATACATATATATATCTACATATATACACATACATATACATATACACACATATATAAACATATATATACATATACATACATATCTACATATATACACACACAGCTATTTCGTATCAGTGCAATACGCTGCTTGTTAAAACGGATGACTCCCGCTCTTACGTGCAAGTCTGCGTGGATATTATGAACTATCGTATTTGTTCAAGTTCTATTTAAATTTTAAATAGAAGGAATTTTTATTTAGTCGACAGAAATATCTTTGGTAGGAATGGTAAAAACAGACAGGAATATTATTCCTGAATAAATCAACTCAAACCTTAAACAACTTATAATATTTTGCTCTCCATAAAAATATATCCTGTCTAAATTATACAAGTTAGAAATAAAGTAAACATTAAAAGAACAAACATTCAAATTTCTTTACTCTTATGTAATTTTATATAAAAATAATCTTAGATTTTAAATATCCCAAAAGATTTTGCTCTCCATAAAAATATATCCTGTCAAAATTATACAAATTCAAATATGAACATGCTGCATAACAAAACCTGGAAATATAAATAAAATGTGTTCCTTTCAGCAATAACAAATCAAATCATTCAGTTGTCTTTGCTCATATGTCATTTTAGAGCTGGACGCCTGGCATCTTTTTTTGGCAACAAATTCGTTTATGTTTGGTGTGAGGTTCTGTGTTGTGGAGATTCTCAGGATGGATTGCAGGTGCTCATCAGTGAGGCGAGTCCTGTGTGCTGTTTTGTTAGTCTTTATCACTGAGAAGAGCTTCTCACACAGATATGTGCTACCAAACATGCACAAGGTTCGAGCCGCATGTAGACGGACTTTTTTTGTTCTTCAAAGTCACCAAAGCGCCGTGCAAACTCAGTGCGCTCAGTTTATCAGCAAAGTGCGTATTTGGGAACACTGTAGTGACGACTTTGTTTAACATAACTTGGCATTTGTGTCTCCCATAAAAGCAGCTTCACTTGAAATCACTTTGTGATTGTGCACGGGTAAAAACGTCCGCTGAAGTGTCAGATTCTTATTTAATTATTCTGCTTTCTGTATCTTCTGCATTGCATTCAGGTTACCCTGATGTTTTGTCTCATAGTGCCGTCTTAGATTAAATTCTGTAATTACAGCCACATTAGCTCCACAAATGAGACACACGGGTTCAGTAAACATATACTCAGCCTCCCATCGGTTTTTAAAGGCTCTATTTTCAGAATCAACTTTTCTCTCAGCATCGTGTGAGCTAGCTTCGCAATAACTTGCAGCATCATAAGCTAGACTTGATTAACGTGGTAAGTGTTCGGCAAGGCAGCTGAAGCGCTGCATTATGGGATCTGTAGTTTATTGTGTTACCAGCGCTTCATATACCTGGGCCATTAATAACAATAATACAGTATATAAAATGATCTCGCGGGCCGATATAATTACGCCGGGCGGATGTGGCCCGCCCTTGAGTTTGACACATATGGACTAAATAGAACTTGAAAAGATATATTTTTGAAATGTGATCGCGCAATTCAGATAGAGTTGGCGCACTACAGCCTGCATCCTCCCCTCGCTCTTACTTTTTACCGTTCATCTAATGAATACACTGAGTATGGCTTTACCAAAACAATCATTGATGGCGAATAAAGTATCCATTATTCGAGTATGTAGATCGGGATATATATATACATATATATATACCTGCGTATCGCAGCGGAGAAGTAGTGTGTTAAAAAGCTAGAAAAGAAAAGGGAACATTTTAAAAATAACGTAACATGACTGTCAATATACAGTATTTGTTTTGTGAGTGTTACTGAGTGTTGCTGTCATCAAGGATTTGATTATCATTATTTCTTTCAATCAGGTTCGTATTTGTAGGATGTGTTGTGTTCAAGTTACATTCCGTGTTTGTCAATCGTTGTAAAGATGACAGGTTTCTTTCATCGATTCGTTTCTTACTGCATCAATAAACAGCTCGTCTTCTTCTTTATCTGAGACCTGACACACTGCATGCACGGGTTTTTTTACACTGTCTTCCTTTAGCGGGACATTGACTTTTTCCACCATGTGCTTTGTTTCCGCAGTAGCTGGATTTATGAATATGCTTATCAGGCGCTTCATATTTTTGCTGCCTTTTCAATTGTGTAATTCGGTTTTGTTCAGCTCTTTGGAACTGTTGCCTTTTATCTGTGCACTGCGTCAGTTCCGTGAGCGCTCGGTGTACATGCATCGAAGGTTCCCAGCTGTGCTGGTGCCATCTCGTGCTATGTCCATGGCTGTATTTAATGTTACCTTAGTCCTGGCACTTAAAACTTTCTCTAGCAGTTTCGCTGAGTTTGTGTCAAACACCACCCTGACCATCTCATCTTCCTCTCCATAAACACAGTCCTTCACCCGTGAATATTTAGTGGAGTTTGCTATTGGATTGCCGCTGACGGACGGCCTTATATGGGCAGGCACTAAATTACAAACGCCAGCGGCAGCCTGTCTATGAACTTAATTTAAAGTGTAGGTTTACATCGTGCTTTGTTTCAGTAGCAGAACTCATGAATATGGTTGTATATGTCACTTTCGCTTCGCTTCTTATTGTTTAGCTGCCTTCTCAATTATATAATGCATGTTTTCTTCAGCGCTTTTTGGAGGTCTTCCTGGTTTTCTATGTACTGCGTGATTACGTGGGAGGCGTGATGATGTCACACGAAACTCCGCCCCACGGCGTTCAAGATCATCTCCATTACAGTAAATGGAAAAACAGCTTCCAGTTATGACCATTACGCGTAGAATTTCGATATAAAACCTGCCCAACTTTTGTAAGGAAGCTGTAAGGAATGAACCTGCCAAATTTCAGCCTTCCACCCACACGGGAAGTTGGAGAATTAGTGATGAGTCAGTGAGTCAGTGAGTGAGTGAGTGAGTGAGGGCTTTGCCTTTTATTAGTATAGATACCTGTATATATATATACACATCTACTTATATACTGTATATACACATAAATATATACATATCTACATATATATATATATATATACATATACACTCACCTAAAGGATTATTAGGAACACCATACTAATACGGTGTTTGACCCCCTTTCGCCTTCAGAACTGCCTTAATTCTACGTGGCATTGATTCAACAAGGTGCTAAAGGCATTCTTTAGAAATGTTGGCCCATATTGATAGGATAGCATCTTGCAGTTGATGGAGATTTGTAGGATGCACATCCAGGGCACGAAGCTCCCGTTCCACCACATCCCAAATATGCTCTATTGGGTTGAGATCTGGTGACTGTGGGGGCCATTTTAGTACAGTGAACTCATTGTCATGTTCAAGAAACCAATTTGAAATTGTTCGAGCTTTGTGACATGGTGCATTATCCTGCTGGAAGTAGCCATCAGAGGATGGGTACATGGTGGTCATGAAGGGATGGACATGGTCAGAAACAATGCTCAGGTAGCCCGTGGCATTTAAACGATGCCCAATTGGCACTAAGGAGCCTAAAGTGTGCCAAGAAAACATCTCCCACACCATTACACCACCACCACCAGCCTGCACAGTGGTAACAAGGCATGATGGATCCATGTTCTCATTCTGTTTACGCCAAATTTTGACTCTACCATTTGAATGTCTCAACAGAAATCGAGACTCATCAGACCAGGCAACATTTTTCCAGTCTTCAACTGACAATTTTGGTGAGCTCGTGCAAATTGTAGCCTCTTTTTCCTATTTGTAGTGGAGATGAGTGGTACCCGGTGGGGTCTTCTGCTGTTGTAGCCCATCCGCCTCAAGGTTGTGCGTTTTGTGGCTTCACAAATGCTTTCCTGCATACCTTGGTTGTAACGAGTGGTTATTTCAGTCAAAGTTGCTCTTCTATCAGCTTGAATCAGTCGGCCCATTCTTCTCTGACCTCTAGCATCAACAAGGCATTTTCGCCCACAGGACTGCCGCATACTGGATGTTTTTCCCTTTTCACACCATTCTTTGTAAACCCTAGAAATGATTGTGTGTGAAAATCCCAGTAACTGAGCAGATTGTGAAATACTCAGACCGGCCCGTCTGGCACCAACAACCATACCACGCTCAAAATTGCTTAAATCACCTTTCTTTCCCATTCTGACATTCAGTTTGGAGTTCAGGAGATTGTCTTGACCAGGACCACACCCCTAAATGCATTGAAGCAACTGCCATGTGATTGGTTGATTAGATAATTGCATTAATGAGAAATTGAACAGGTGTTCCTAATAATCCTTTAGGTGAGTGTATATATTAGGGGTGGGACTCGATTAAAAAAATTAATCTAATTAATTAGAGGCTGTGTAATAATTAATCTTGATTAATCGTATGTAATCACACATGAAAATTTGCCCCAAATCACAAATGTTTTTTTTTAATTTAAAAGGGTTTTAGTGGGCGACAGAATCAAATAATAGACATGGACATGAATATTGTAAATTCAAGTTTTTTTAATTTCTAAACAAAAAAAAATAAACTGCATTTCAATTCAAAACAGAAACAAAAATATCATCCCTGGCTAAAATTGGGCAGAATTAAAAAATAAAGTGGTATTTTAAGTACTTTAAGTACATTTTCAGAATGGTATTGTCTTTAAATAATAATAACAAAAATTTCAACATAAAGTGCAGTTTTTCTTCTTAAAAAAATAAGGCAGAAACATAAAAGGTAATTTGACCAGCTTCACCTTTAAACTCTGAGTAACATTAGCCAAAATTATTTTGTACATTAGGCTAAAACAGTGTGATCATTAAACATTTTGTAAGTAGATGTAATTAGAATTACTAACGGTCACGGAAGTCCAATGATCCCCAGTAAGAGCCACAAAGTCCGCTTTCTGGAATTCATCTAATTTTGCTTGCTTTTCAGTGTGCACAAAACCATGCTTTTATCAAAGCTTCCATCGGGTAGTCTTTTGAAATGAAATTTGCCTCCGATCAGTCGAAGCAACACGCTTTCTTTCGACTCTTACATTTTTGTAGCTCTGATGTGTGTAGCAATGTAATGGATGTACCAGGAAATCATGCACTGACAAAAGTTCCCCTTTGCTTGGAATGTAAAGTGTGATTAAATGCGTTATTTTTTTTTAACGCGTTATGGAGTACATGCATCGAATCTTCTCAGCTGTGCTTGTGCTAAGAAAAGTAAACATTTTAAAAATAACGTAACATGATTGTCAAAGTAATAGTTTTGTGACCGTTATGAGTGTTGCTGTCATCAAGGATTTGATTATCATTATTTCTTGCAATCAGGTTCGTATTTGGAGGATGTGCTGTGTTCAAGTTATATTCCGTGTTTGTCAACCGTTGTAAAGATAACAGGTTTCATTCATCGAAGTGTTCACCACCCAAATCGGTACTCGTCAATGTAAGATGTTCAACAGGCATTCCCAGGATTAAGTTGTGGAAATTGCCTGCGACATTTAGCGGTAGCATATGTATGAACTTAATTTTATGTTTTCCAGTCCTGCAAAGTCATTTGACGTGAGCCGCTTGGAGTACATGCATTGAAGCTTCTCAGCTGTGCTCGTGCGATCTCGCAATGTCAATGGGTTTATTTAATGTTAGCTAAGACCCAGCACTTAAAAGTTTCTTGCTACAGCAATTTTAACTCCATTACAAAGTGATCCAAAGTCTCGTTTAAACCTCGTGTCTTTTCATTAAACTTGTATCTCGCGAATACCACATTGGTCGTAGGCATGACAAACGGCAGCGGGAGTGTGTCTATAAACTTAATTTAAACTTACGGTTCACACTGTGCTTTGTTTCCGCAGTAGCTGTTCACAGTCATTTCACGTGATTACGTAGGAGGCGTGATGATGTCAGACGCAACTCCGCCCCCCACGGCCATGAGCTGAAGTCCATTACAGTATATGTAGAAAAATAGGTTCCAGTTATGACCATTACACGTAGAATTTCAAAATGAAACCTGCCCAACTTTTGTACATAAGCTGTAAGGAATGAGCCTGCCAAATTTCAGCCTTCTGCCTACATGGGAAGTTGGAGAATTAGTGATGAGTCAGTCAGTCAGTCAGTCAGTCAGTGAGGGCTTTGCCTTTTATTAGTATATATATATATATGTGTGTATATGTATATATGTAGATATGTATGTACATGTATATATATATATGTTTATATATGTGTGTGTATGTGTATATATATGTATTTGTGTGTACAGTATATATATATGTGTGTGTATGTTTGTATGTGTATGTACAGTGGTGTGAAAAACTATTTGCCTCCTTCCTGATTTCTTATTCTTTTGCATGTTTGTCACACAAAATGTTTCTGATCATCAAACACATTTAACCATTAGTCAAATATAACAAAAGTAAACACAAAATGCAGCTTTTAAATGATGGTTTTTATTATTTAGGGAGAAAAAAAATCCAAACCTCCATGGCCCTGTGTGAAAAAGTAATTGCCCCTTGTTAAAAATAACCTAACTGTGGTGTATCACACCTGAGTTCAATTTCCGTAGCCTCCCCAGGCCTGATTACTGCCACACCTGTTTCAATCAAGAAATCACTTAAATAGGAGCTGCCTGACACAGAGAAGTAGACCAAAAGCACCTCAAAAGCTAGACATCATGCCAAGATCCAAAGAAATTCAGGAACAAATTAGAACAGAAGTAATTGAGATCTATCAGTCTGGTAAAGGTTATAAAGCTATTTCTAAAGCTTTGGGACTCCAGCGAACCACAGTGAGAGCCATTATCCACAAATGGCAAAAACATGGAACAGTGGTGAACCTTCCCAGGAGTGGCCCAAGAGCGTAGAGACGACTCATCCGAGAGGTTACAAAAGACCCCAGGACAACGTCTAAAGAACTGCAGGCCTCACTTGCCTCAATTAAGGTCAGTGTTCACGACTCCACCATAAGAAAGAGACTGGGCAAAAACGACCTGCATGGCAGATTTCCAAGACGCAAACCACTGTTAAGCAAAAGAACATTAGGGCTCGTCTCAATTTTGCTAAGAAACATCTCAATGATTGCCAAGACTTTTGGGAAAATACCTTGTGGACTGATGAGACAAAAGTTGAACGTTTTAGAAGACAAATGTCCCGTTACATCAGGCGTAAAAGGAACACAGCATTTCAGAAAAAGAACATCATACCAACAGTAAAATATGGTGGTGGTAGTGTGATGGTCTGGGGTTGTTTTGCTGCTTCAGGACCTGGAAGGCTTGCTGTGATAGATGGAACCATGAATTCTACTGTCTACTAAAAAATCCTGAAGGAGAATGCCGCCATCTGTTCGTCAACTCAAGCTGAAGCGATCTTGGGTGCTGCAACAGGACAATGACCCAAAACACACCAGCAAATCCACCTCTGAATGGCTGAAGAAAAACAAAATGAAGACTTTGGAGTGGCCTAGTCAAAGTCCTGACCTGAATCCAATTGAGATGCTATGGCATGACCTTAAAAAGGTGGTTAATGCTAGAAAACCCTCAAATAAAGCTGAATTACAACAATTCTGCAAAGATGAGTGGGCCAAAATTCCTCCAGAGCGCTGTAAAAGACTCATTGCAAGTTGTCGCAAACGCTTGATTGCAGTTATTGATGCTAAGGGTGGCCCAACCAGTTATTAGGTTCAGGGGGCAATTACTTTTTCACACAGAGCCATGTAGGTTTGGATTTTTTTTTCTCTCTAAATAATAAAAACCATCATTTAAAAACTGCATTTTGTGTTTACTTGTGTTATATTTGACTAATGGTTAAATGTGTTTGATGGTCAGAAACATTTTGTGTGACAAACATGCAAAAGAATAAGAAATCAGGAAGGGGGCAAATAGTTTTTCACACCACTGTATATGTATGTGTGTATATGTAGATATGTATATGTATATATGTATATATATATGTGGATGTATGTGTATATAAGTATATATATATGATTATATAAGTATGTATATATGTGTGTGTGTATATGCTGTATATATATATGTGTATATGTGTAAATGTATATATGTACAGTAGATATGTATGGATATGTATATATATATATGTTTATATGTGTGTGTGTATATATATATGACAGCAACACTCATCACTCACAACAGTGACAAAACAATTACATTGACAATCATGTTACGTTATTTTCAAAATGTTTCCTTTTCTTTTTCATTACTTAACACACAACTTCTCCGCTGCGAAGCGCAGGTATTTTGCTAGTATATATATATATATATATATATATATATATATATATATATATATATATATATAGATATAGATATAAATTTAGATATACATATATAGATAGTTAGAGATAGATAGATAGATAGATAGATAGATAGATAGATAGATAGATAGATAGATAGATAGATATAGACATTGTGGCATCCGGCTGGGGGTGGAGCCCAGCCGGGATGCCCAGGAGGACCGGAGGAGGGCTTGTACCTCCTCCACACCGCGATGGGGCGACTGCCCTGGTTGTATTGGGGGCCACAGGTAGAGGGCTTGGAAGCCCAACCCTGTAGGGGCCCGTGGCCACCGCCAGGCGGCGCCCCGGTGCCTGAACAACCCTGGAGCCCAGCACTTCCACCACACAAGGAAGTGCTGGGGGGAAGAAGACAGGGGACACCTGGAGGGCATCCGGGTGCGCAGCCAGCACTTCCGCCACACTGGGGCGTGTCTGCGGAGTAATGCCAGGAAGCAGCTGGAGCCCATCCAGGTTCCTATATAAGGGGCCGCCTCCCTTCATTCAGTAGCGGAAGTCGGGTGGAAGAGAGACGGAGCTGGAGAGAGGACTGGAGGCGGCCAGGAGAAAGGCACAAAGGACTGTGAGGCCTGGACATTGGGGAAACAGTGCAAGAGGCACTAGGGAGTGCACAAACTGTACATATTGTAAATAAACACGTGTGTTGGGTTAACTAACGATGTCCGTCTGTCTGTGTCCGGGTTCAAGTTCACAATATATAGATTATATAGATATCAGGCGTGCTAATTGATAATGTTCTGGACATAGTAAATTCGTCACTAGATACTGGGGTCTTCCCAGACTGTCTTAAGACTGCTGTAGTTAAACCCCTACTTAAGAAACATAATCTCGACCCCTCAGCTCTTGAAAATTTTAGACCCATCTCTAACCTGCCTTTCTTAAGTAAAGTTCTGGAGAAGGCAGTCATTATGCAGTTAAATGACCACCTCAATAAACATGCTATTCTTGATAAATTTCAGTCGGGTTTTAGAACAAATCACAGCACAGAAACTGCACTCGTTAAAGTAGTAAATGACCTGTGGGTAAATGCAGACAGAGGCCATTTATCTGTTCTCATCCTCTTAGATCTGAGTGCTGCATTTGACACCATTGATCACAACATTCTTAGAAATCGCCTTAGTCAATGGGTGGGCCTCTCTGGCAGTGTCTTAAATTGGTTTGAATCCTACCTGACAGGGAGAAAATTTTTGTTAGTTGTGGGAATTACAACTCGAAGACACATGATATCAATATGGTGTTCCACAAGGCTCTATCCTGGGTCGCTGTTATTCTCAATCTACATGCTTCCGTTAGGTCAGATTATCTCAGGGCACAACGTGAGCTACCACAGCTATGCTGATGACACACAGCTGTACTTATCAATAGCTCCTGATGACCCTGATTCTATTGATTCACTAACTGAATGTCTGACTAGTATCTCAGAATGGATGAATAGTAACTTTCTCAAGTTAAATAAAGAGAAAACTGAAATCTTAGTGATCAGCAATAATGGATACAATGAGGCTATTAGAAATAAACTGGATACATTAGGATTAAAAGTCAAGACGGAGGTAAAAAGCTTAGGGGTGATTGTTGACTGTAATCTGAATTTTAAATCACATATTAATCAGATCATTAGGACAGCATTTTTCACTTAAGAAACATAAGTAAAGTTAGACCTCTTATATCACTGAAAGATGCTGAGAAATTAGTTCACGCGTTTGTTTTCAGTCGACTAGATTACTGTAACGCACTCCTCTCAGGACTACCCAAAAAAGACATAAATCGTTTGCAACTAGTGCAGAATGCAGCTGCTAGAATCCTAACTAGGAAAAGAAAATCCGAACACATTTCTCCAGTTTTAATGTCACTACACTGGTTACCTGTGTCATTCAGGATTGACTTTAAAATTCTGCTTATGGTTTATAAAGCCTTAAATAATCTCGCCCCATCTTATATATCGGAATGTCTGACACCTTATATTCCAAATCGTAACCTCAGATCCTCAAATGAGTGTCTCCTTAGAATTCCAAGAACAAAACTTAAAAGAAGTGGTGAGGCGGCCTTCTGCTGCTATGCACCTAAAATCTGGAATAGCCTGCCAATAGGAATTCGCCAGGCTGATACAGTAGAGCACTTTAAAACACTGCTGAAAACACATTACTTTAACATGGCCTTTTATAACTTCATTTTAATCTTAATTTAACTTAATCCTGATACTCTATATGTTCAATTCCTCAAAATAACTATTCATGGTGGCTCTAAAATCGGTACTGACCCTACTCTCTTTTCTGTTTCTTTTTCCGGTTTCTTTGTGGTGGTGGCCTGCGCCACCTCCACCTACTCAAAGCTTCATGATGCTCCAACAATGATGGACGGATTAAAAGGCAGAAGTCTACGTGACCATCATCATCATCAAGCCCTTCCGTGAGAACCCTAAATCCAAAGAGGACTGTTTCATTTATGTTAGGTAGAATGCCCAGAGGGACTGGGCGGTCTCATGGTCTGGAATCCCTACAGATTTTATTTTTCTCCAGCCGTCTGGAGTTTTTGTTTTTCTGTCCCCTGGCCATTGAACCTTACTCTTATTCGATGTTAATTAATGTTGATTTATTTTGTTTTCTTATTGTGTCTTTCATTTTTCTATTCTTTAATATGTAAAGCACTTTGAGCTACTGTTTGTATGAAAATGTGCTATATAAATAAATGTTGTTGTTGTTGAGAGACTTTTATATTATGACTTTGAAGTAAATCAGTCTCTAGAAATGCCTTCAAAATATATATATATATATAGATATAGATAATATAGATATATACTCAGCAAAAAAAGAAACATCCTCTGACTTTCAACTGTTTTTACTTTCAGTAAACTTAATGTGTAAATATTTGTATGAACACTAAAGAGTCAACACCATAAGACATAAACTAAAAATGTTTCACAATGTGTCCCTGAATGAAGGAGGCTCAAAATCAAAGTACCAGTCAGTATCTGGTGTGGCCACCAGCTGCTTGAAGTACTGCAGTGCATCTCCTCCTCATGGACTGGACCAGATTTGTCAGTTCTTGCTGTGAGATGCTACCCCACTCTTCCACCAAGGCACCTGCAAGTTCCTGGACATTTCTGGGAATGGCCTAGCCCTCACCCTGCGATCCAACAGGTCCCAGACGTGCTCAATGGGATTGAGATCCGGGCTCTTCCACTGCGAGGATGATCAGCTGTCCTTCCTGTCTCCCTGTAGCACTGTCTTAGGGGTCTCACAGTGCGGACATGGCAATTTATTGCCCTAGCCACATCAGCAGTCCTCATGCCTCCCTGCAGCATGCCTAATGCACGTTCACGCAGATGAGCAGGGACCCTGGGCATCTTTCTTTGGGTGTTTTTCACAGTCGGTAGACAAGTCTCTTTAGTGTCCTGCGTTTTAGAACTGTGACCTTAAATGCCTACTTTCTGTAAGCTGTTAAGGTCTTAACGACCATTCCACAGGTGCATGTTAATTAATTGATTATGGTTAACTGAACATGCATGGAAAACATTGTTTAAACTCTTTACAATGAAGATCTGTAAAGTTATTTGGATTTTTAAAACATTATTGTTGAAATACACAGTCCTGAAAAAGGGACGTTTCTTTTTTTGCTGAGTATATATAGATATATACAGATATATATATATATATATATATATATATATATATATATATATATATATATATATATATATATATAGATAGATAGATAGATACAGATATATAAATATGTATATGTGTGTGTCTATATATGTAGACATGTATGTGTATATATATATATATATATATATATATATATATATATATATATATATATATATATATATATAGTGCATAAACATTAGTAGGAACAGTCTATATTAAATGGCAAGGACCTTGACCTCATTCTGTTTCTTGTCTTAATCTTTTTTTGTCAAAAATATTTTTGCAAGAAGCCTAAAGTAAAATAATAATAAAAATAAAATAGAAACGTATGACAATACAGTAAGTATAATTAATATTGCCTTAGTGTAAACCTTTGTAACAATCTGTAATACACAATATCTGAAGAAGATATTTAGGAAAAATTTTCTATGTTTTTACCTCATGAAATTTTTCTATAAAATTTCATTATAGACAACATTTCTTGTAAATATTCTGCCTGAGTTTGGCAAGAGTTTGCCTTGTTCAGGACCATCTACAACCTTGACAACAACATCTGGATAACTTCTAACTCTTGATAATGCAACATATAACTGACCATGGCTGAATACTGGTTTTGGCAAGTAAATGTCAACTTTTTGTAAGATTCGCTCTTCTGAGTCTCTCTCTTTTAGCATTTTTCTGACGCTCATTTTCTTTTTCTTCAATCGATCTATTTGTTCGTATTTTTTTTTTGTCTTTCAGCCTTTCTTTTGTTGATGTTTACTTGTTGAGCTGACCGTTCTTCCAGGAGATGTTACTTATATAGGATTTGATTGTCTGTGTCTTTTGTCCTACCTGACGTGTCCTTTTTTGCTTGGGTGGCATGTTGTTAGTAGATATGTCAGTAATATTTTCTCTTACAGTAATACTGGCTTTTATGTGACTGTAATATGCGTCAGTGTATTGTGTGCCTTGAAATTTCTCTCGCAGTAATACTGGTTTGTATTTCCGTAAAATGCCTGTAATTTTCTCTGACAGTAATACTGGCTTTGATGTCCGTAATATGACTTTAATTTTCTGTCACAACAGTGGGCAATCAGCAGAGTGTCCCCAGCAAATGATGTAATGTGTGGAGTGCAGTTGATAATCGTGACTGTGTCGTCTCCCCAGCAAGTACTGTGCAGTTCCCCAGCAAGTACAGTATTTTAATCTGTGCTGGCGTGTAGCTGATTATTGTATGTGTGGCGTCTCCCCAGCAATTTTTGGATTTTATGTGTGCAGCCGCGACTACCTAATCAGCACTCTCCCAGCAATTATGTCTTTTATTTGCTTATCATGCGCTGCCGCGGCAAGGCCATTCACTGTGTGCCCAGCTTTCAGTGTGTGTGCTTTATTTGCTTATTATGCGCTGCCGCGGATAGGCCATTCACTGTGTGCCCAGCTTCGAGTGTGTGTGCGACCAAGGTGCCGTGCGCATGGGCGGTGCACAGTGCGATGGACGCACGCAGGGCTTTTATTAAAGAGGATATATATATATATATATATATATATATATATATATATATATATATATATATATATATATATATACTGTATATACAGTGTGTATATATATATATATATATATATATATGCCAGCAACACTCATCACAATGACAAAACAATTACATTGTCAATCATGTTACGTTATTATTAAAATGTTTCCTTTTCTTTTTCATTACTTCTTTAACACACTACTTCTCCGCTGCGAAGCGCGGTTATTTTGCTAGTACAGTATATACTAATAAAAGGCAAAGCCCTCCCTGACTCACTCACTCACTGACTCACTCACTTACTCATCACTAATTATCCAACTTCCCGTGTAGGTAGAAGGCTGAAATTTGGCAGGCTCATTCCTTACAGCTTACTTACAAAAGTTAAGTAGGTTTCATTTCAAAATTCTACGCGTAATGGTCATAACGGTCAACAACATCCGCCATGTTGAACTTTCTTATTTATGGCCCCATCTTCACGAAATTTGGTAGGTGGCTTTCCTGCGCTAACCAAAACCGACGTACGTACTTATTTCAGTGGTATGATGCCACTGTCGGCCGCCATATTGAACTTTTCAACAGTCTTTGTTACTTATGGGCCCATCTTCAAAAAATTTGGTACACGGGTTCCCAACGCTAACTGAATCTTACTTAGGTACATATATACGTCCATAGCCTGCAGCTCGGTCACCATGTGAGGCGGTTTTGGGTCAGATTTGACTTTAATATTCTGCTTATGGTTTATAAAGCCTTGAATAATCTCACTCCATCTTGTATATCGGAATGTCTGACACCCTATATCCCAAATCGTAACCTTAAATCCTCAAATGAGTATCTCCTTACAATTCCAAAAGCTAAACTTAAAAGAAGTGGTGAGGCGGCCTTCTGCTGTTATGCACCTAAAATCTGGAATACCCTGCCAATAGGAATTCGCCATGCTGATACAGTGGTGCACTTTAAAACACTGCCTGCGCCACCACCACCTACTCAAAGCATCATGATGCTCCAACATTGATCTGCACGACCATCATCATCAAGTCCTTCCATGAGAACCCTAAATCCAAAGAGGACTGTTTAATTTATGTGAGGTAGAATGCCCAGAGGGGACTGGGCTGTCTCATGGTCTGTAATCCGTGCAGATTTTATTTTTTTCTCCAGCCGTCTGGAGTTTTTTTTTTGTTTTTTCTGTCCACCCTGGCCATCGGACCTTACTTATTGTATGTTAATTAATGTTGACTTATTTTATTTTCTTACTGTGTCTTTTATTTTTCCATTCTTTATTTTGTAACGCACTTTGAGCTACATGTTTTTATATGAAAATGTGCTATATAAATAAATGTTGTTTTTGTTGTAATATAAATAGCTATCAGGATTTTAGAGTGTTAATTTAGAAAAAAAAAGAAAACATTAAACATACTAATAAAACATTTTATATTCACTGCAATATTTCTTGAAGACATACATTATTTCTTTTGACAAACCATTTTTTCAGCCTCAGTTGCTATATGAGCAAAGCTAAATTGGGAACAGGAATCAAGTAATACAAAAATAGCATATTCTTTTATGCCAAATGTAATCAGTGTATTAATAATTGCACTATAGAAAAAAGGCAGTTTATCCAGTTTTAAGCAAGGGAATAACTTTTAGCTTTTTTCCTTCTCAAATGCATGCTAATGCATCCCTTCACCAACAATTTGTGCTACTGTATATCTAATTTTAACTTTCCAGTGTATGAAAAAATACATAAAGACATTCAGCAATCTTTGGAGAGCATATTTCAGTAAAAATAATGATAACATTGTCAATATAACCAAAATATTCCTACTGCATTAGGACAGACTTTTACTACATAACAGAGATCACAGTATTCACAAGTACACATTGCTGATTTGTGTATGACTGTGCAATATAACAAACTGCCAAATGTCTAACCATTTTTAAAACCAATGATTGTATAAAAACTGTCAATTTTATTCTAGTTAACAATCATTTAAAAATGTATGTTTTTCTACATTATTTAGAACAGGAAGAGCTTTCAAGTAATCATCATTTATTGAGCCTTTTCGAGAAAGCCCTCTTAAAAAAGCAACCCATTCCATAACTACTGTATATAATTCCCATTAATTGCAAATTTCTGTTATACATTTCTTACACTCTTCTTACAGCAATACTACAGTTTTGCCCTTCTTTGATAAGACTGATACCAGACAGGATGGGACAGAAACCCTCATGCTGTGACCATAATTACCATAATTATCACAAGGAAATTTCAGCAAGCATGCTTGCTTGTACATCAAATATGCAAACTTATATTACTTTAGTAAAATCATTGTATTAATAAACCTGAAGCATTAAGCTATTCAGTATCTTACTCTTCCTTCTTCTGTCACCTTTAAAACAAAAATCAGACAGAAGTAGTGAACAGTACTATACTGCTATCTGCTGAAAACTGAAAGAAAAATATTTAGGAGGTTCTAAATTGTTTTTTATTTCTGATGCCATTTTTTTGGATCCTCCCTGTTATTTAAATATGAGCAGTTTGGTGTTTCAATGTGTATATATAAATTTAAATTAAAATGTGTCCATATAAATACCTAAACTACTGAAATCCAGCAAGGACTACCAGCTCAAAATCAAGCAATGGAAAAATGAAAGAAGACACTTCCTGACACAGCACTACTGAGCTGCTTATTCCCAAGGCAGTTCAAAAGTAGATAATTCCTGCTTGTGAATTCATGTTCTTCATGTTAGTAAAGGTAAGATGTCATTGCCAAGTACAATGTCTGTTGTCCAGGAACAGTAAGAAATAAACTCCCTCATTAGTAAATACTTCTTTTTTGGGACTGAACTCTGAGGTAGGCTGCATTTATCAGTGTTAGCTTTCTGGCGGTACTGAAGATCTTTGCACCTGAGTGGTTTTCCAAACACAGCAGCTTGACAATATACAGCAAGATTATATCGTTGGCATAGAAACAGTCCAGATACATGCACACTAACCAGCGCCTTTCATTGACAAATGTAACAGACATGTGTAAAGATAAAGCCAATCAAAAACACACAGCGCTGTACTGATACAAAAGGCCATTTCCACTGCTAAAACCTGGATTACTGCATTCTGACATGCTGTGTGTCATGCTTTGTCACCCCAGTTTTTACAAGACAACAGAAAAACAATAAATGAATGGTCTGATTGAGAATAGTTTGTAAGACAGAACACCACACTGCACACTGTGTGTGGTTTTGTTGTTTTTTTTTAACCTTCTTTATCGCCAATCCACACATAGAAGTGTACATCTGTACATCTATGTAGGGACTCTTGCGGCTGAGTTTTGAACCAACTGGAGCTCTGATAAAAGATTAGAAGTGACACCTACCAGTAAGCCATTACAGTAGTTGATGTGGATTGTCATAAAAAGCACAGACCGGTTTCTTAGCATTGAAAAAGAAGAGAAATGAGCGACCATGTGATATGTTATGAAGGTGGAAGTAAGAAAGTTTTCTAATGTGATGAATGTGGGCAGAGTAGAAAGGGATGAATCAAAAATGGCACCAAGATTCCTATCAGATGAAGAAAGACTGATGAGATTATTAGAAAGGTTGATTGACAAGAAGTTTGTGTTCTTAAGCTGACTTCAGTTTTATTACAGTTTAATTTTTAAGAGCTATATTCCATCCAAGTTTTAATTTCACTGAGGTAAGTTGTGAGCAGAGGCAATTCTGATCAAATCAGTCAACAACCCCTACACTAACAGAGACATCAACTGGGGCTTACAATAATTAACTATAGTATGTTCACATAGGTGTGTTCCTACAGAAAAGAACACAGAAAAAATCAATTTGTTAAATTTAAATCTCAGTTTTGATGCCATACAACCTCCTTTTCAACTTTTTCTTATCTTAACTGGTCTATTGTGGGGCCTGTCTTTTTTATTTTTAAAGACAGGCCTCTTTCTTGACAACATGCAGCAATCATGATTATCTGTTCAACATAATATGCCCTAAGATGTTTAAGTGTCATTAATGGAAGAAGGATTCTTAGTGTTTTGTGTTCCTGCAGTACATTCATTATGTGCAACAGATGTCCAGTTTCTTCAGCATTACTCAATGACAGTCAAGGTGAAAGGAAATGGCCTTAATGTACCTGGGCCCTGTTAAATGAACCTTTAGTCCCTTTTGGTTTCTGGGAAACTCGGATCAACCCAGTGAAATGATAGCAATACAGAGTATATACTTTATTTACAACATTAAATGATACTTTGTCATATTCTGAGGATTATGTACATTGCTAATCCTATTACTGCTACACAAAATAATCTATTCATATATGCCTTTGGGGAGAGGGTTGTTGGGAGTGTGTGAATGAGGTAGTGTTTTGTGGGTTTAAGCCATTTTATTTTTCTTGCCTTTACATATACAGCTTATTATTTCTAATGAACATTCTGTTTCCATCTAAACCAGCTACCATTTTAAACTTTGAAAATGAAATATTTTCTTCCTATCTCCTTCTTTGGAGTAATCAGCTTGTTACAATTTTAACTCTTCATGATGACCCAATTAAATAAAAACTACCTCAACTCAAAATTTTAGGGTCCTTCGGCAACATCTTTATTGACACGTTTTAAAAGTATGATTATAGTCTCACTTTCCACATTTTGGCTCCTTCTGCCATTTATATTTTTTCAGATATGTAAAGTGAGCCCAAAATAAGTTACACTGTTTCTTGCATACTGTAGGTTCACTGGTTAAATAAAAACACATTTCAGATATGAATTTCTAATTAGAACCACCACTCAAAAGAAGAAACCACCTACCTAAAACCTACTTGTTTTTAAGAGCCAAATTAAAAATATTCATTGTTAAATAAAATATTACAGTATCTTGGCTCTTTTTAGAAAAATGAATCCAGGATATTCTCTGCTATCCTGTGATGTGAAAATTGTGTTTTTCGCTATATAAGGAAAATGATTCAAAACCAAAAAACAGAAAGGAAACAATAGATTAACAGCCAAAAACATTCAGCACCCTGCAGTTAGCAGGATCTCTTGTTCTAAATATTATTATTATTATTATGATGATGATACTTTATTGCAAACATTTTTAGATTAAATATCATGTTATTTTTTATTTTAAAAAGTTCACAATAACATTTAATTTGTGTGCTCTAATTATATCAGCATGATAAACAAAAACACTGTCCACTCAATGTTTTTAATGTATTGAAAAAGTTTTTTTTTGTAAAATACTTAGATATTTGTTATGATTCAGTGCTTATAATTCAAAAATGCTGACTGACCAGGTTCCTAAGGCTGCAGCTAGTGGGAGAAGCTCCTTTAGGCAGTGAATAGGCGGATTAAACATAAGACGGGAAGTAACAACTTTAAAGAAGGGAACATCAAAGCTACCATCCTGGAAACCAACACAGTAATTACAATACACTTTAGTGTCATATTATTCTTAAAGATTTTTAATTTTTAAAATGTTTCTATTTTTTCTTCACTGTATTTGTAGTTTATTTTAATAAATACTAAGGCTGATAGATTTAAAAATGTGATGACATTTTTTGCTGATTTGTTATTTGGTTGGCCAACAGTGTAAAGTATTTAAGTAATCACTTTCACTTAGGGACTATGATTATTTTTTGTAAGTAATTAGTAGGAATGATGACTTTTCAGAATTTCACACACAGTAATAAGTATTAATATGACATGAGTGTTCTTTTTTTTAGTTTCTCCCTTCAGATCATCTTAAATATTCAAAGAGTGCATTCATTTAATTGAGTTGCACCCATTGCATTATTCAGATCACCTTTCTCAGAGTTACTTTGTCACTGAAAGCATTCCTTTGTTAGATGGTCAGCCTTCCTGCTGCTTCAATTTCTTTCTCTTACAATTATCCTTGTTTCCCATCTCTCTAGAGTTACCTAGTCTTTATGTCCCATTATGAAGGGTGTGACTGTTTAACAGCTCAATTAGAATATTATCAAACTGTTATAACCATTTAATCTGCTTGGTGATAATGAAAACACATCAACTATTAAATACTACATATTTGTAGAACAATAAAAAGTCACTTTGGAAAAAATATTGTGTATAATAATGTTTTGTAGTACAAGGAATACAAGATTTACATAATACAGTTTTATGACTGTGGCATGTGCTAAATTAAGAATGGCAGGATGAACAAAGTTCAGAAATTTTGTTGCTCAGGTGACATGTTTTTCAATAAGCACTAATCCTTTATTTACACTATTGGATTATAAGCAGAATATTATCCATTCATCTATCCATTATCCAACCTGCTATATCCTAATTACAGGGTCACGGGGGTGTGCTGGAGCCAATCCCAGCCAACACAGGGTGCAAGGCAGGAAACAAACTCCGGGCAGGGCGCCAGCCCACCATAGGCAGAATATTAGCCTTTTTCTATATTTTCCTACTTAGGCGTGCCATTATGTTGACCATATATACAAATGAAGTAGACTGGTGAGATATTAAATGATAATATTCTAGGACATTGTGACATATTCATTTGAGCAGTCTGTGGACAAATGTAAACTGTACAATACCTTGATATGTTTCACTCCACAGCTTACAAGCTTGCTAGGTTGATACAAATCCCAGGATATATCAAATATCTGTGAAATAACACAGAAACATATTTTTAAATGTTTCAAAAATATCAAAGAAACACCAGTGTTCAAAATTAAGATGTACATTAACATTAATTATCAATTTTGCATAGTTTATTTGCACTAACAAATGTGAACGTTATTAACAAACCAGTGATATTCAGGCTATAGGAAGAGAATATATACTACAGAAAGATATAAACAAACCAATTCAAATTCACCACAGTCACATTTTTTAAAATCAACATCATATGGTTGGTTGGAGACAATCCAAAAGCTAGCTCCTAGTGAAATGCAAAAGGTCATGTATCATAAAAACACCGGCAAATATGATTGATTGAAGATACTGCGTATTGTATATTAGTGAAATACAAGAAATAGAGGATTTTAAAAACAGAAAGCCAAACAATCTAATATAATTACAGAGCAGGTATCAGACCCCTAACAGGCTTGATTGAACCTGAATATACCTCCTGACACGGGTAGGTGCTCACTAATCCTGTGTTACACTGACCCCACCACCATAAAAAGTTGCTCACACTTGCATATAACCTATTTCTCCATTCAACACTGGCACAAATTCACTCCCACAACTGTATCCCTTAGTTAATGGGAACAACAATCTGACAGTGGGACTATTTAAATTTTTCTGTATCAGGGGTTACAAGAAAAGATGTAACCACAAGGAGCTGTGGTCTGCTACCCAGAGGCTCCAGTTATCCCTGCAACTGAGACTCCACATAAGATTAAAAGATCAATACAGATTATGTTTGTGTATATATTTACATGCATGTATGTACAGTATACTACAAATAAAGAGTATGTTCTGTAGAGATCTCTCCTTTGTAATAGCACAATAACACCAGTCGAGATCAACATGAATTCAAAAGAAATGCTTTTTTTTTATACAAACACAAAATCAAAAAGATGAAACAAAGGAAAATATAAAGTATGAAAGCAATGAAAATGAGAAAGAAATCTCTGTGGTCCTTGTAGGCTTTCCTGGATATGCTCTTTCCATCTTACCTCCAGACCCACATCTTGATACAACAGCAAAGTGCTGAGCCTCACCTCCCATTTCCCTTCCTCTGTCTTTGACTCTGCTTCACTGCAAGTAAGCCTTCCACCACCTTACCATTAAACTTTATGCTTATTATGTATCTGCCAGGATAAGGTTTTAAACACCCATCCTAAAGTAATATCAGGGGCCAGGATAGCCTGCTTTAGCCAAATATAACTATCAGGAATGAATTTGCTCTACAAGCTGCTAGGATTCCTCCAAAAAAGAGTAGGCTTCAATACTTCACTTTATGGAAATCCTTGACTATTCAATGGACAAATGGGAATTCAGCTTTACATATTAGATAATAATAGACAACTCACCTACGTCCCACAGCTAAAGCTTATTTGAAATTAGAGGGGTAAAAAAGAATCAGGGTTTTTGAATGTAAAAAAAAAATTATAGAAATTAGGCCCATGGAGATGCTGTGGCAGGACCTTACCAGAGATTTGCATCAAAAAAACCCTCAAACATCAATGAACTAAAACAGTTTGGTAAGAAGAAGGGAGCCAAAATTCAACCAATATCATGAATGAGACCCATTTAGAAAACAATGACTTTAAATTATTGCAGGTACAGTTGCTTTTACAAGCTACTAGTATTGTGGTGTACTTACTTTTTCACACGTGGCTCATGCATGTGTGTTTTTCCTTGATAAAGTAAAATCTGACGGTTGTTTGTTAGGTTAGGTTTATGTTAGATTTATGATTTGGTGAGAACTAGATGATATTTGGTTTTGTCTTACTATGTCAGAACACAGAAATGAGTACCTACTTTGTCCCATGAGTATAAATATATATTTCTAAACACTTCACCTACTTCATATATTTTATTAGCTAAATCTAATGAGTCATTCTTGAGATGGGGGGGCAGAGGGGCATGAATACCTACAGGAAGACTCATGTGAAATCAGTTACTACTCTAGGAATAAATCCCATGTGAGGTCATATAGCTGATAACTGCTATATTGCAGCACTCAGTACATGCAGGAAATAAAACTCATATTTTCTTAATTTCATTAAAAATGGATATAAGGAAGGAAACATGTTAGAACTGTATTGAAAGAGCATTAATGAAGTGGCATAAATGAATGTCTAAACAGCAATCAAATGGTTGAATACATTTTTGTATTATGTGACAACAGTAATATTTTTGAAAATGATGAAGATTTGCAAAATATGTTTTCAATTACTTATGAAAAGTGAAATAATTTTAATTTATTTGGCAAAATGATCACATCATGAATTTTTGTCACTTATTTCTAATTACACAAAATTGCTTAAGTGCTGCAAGCTTGTTTTTTTAAAACTTCCTTTGGCTTGTCTAAATGTGACTGGCATGAAAAATTAGGGCTGTTCTATGTGTTTGCTTTTAATTAAGTACTTTATCAAAAAAGTGCCTTAAGTTCCTGGAATCAATATCCCTTAACCTATTTATCTTTACCCTCCAGGAATTCTTAGTCTATTCTGAATGACATAATACCAATTTAAGTAAGACATGCAATCAATATTTAATTTGTAAAGTAAGATAGAAACTGAACGTCATGTTACCCTATCTGTGTGACCTGGTGCCGTGGCCAGCACTTTTCCTCGTCTCCAGTCCCATACACAGATCATGTTTTTAGAATCCAAACCGACAGACACTAAACACTGCAAAAAAGAAACAGTTGAAAAAAAAAAGCTGATTTAATGTTTTGGCCAAAACATGATGGCAGATAGCACTAGTATTTAAAGAAATTGAATTTATGAAGAGAGTTGAACATATAAAATAAAATTTCAAAACCATCACTTTATTTAAATTATACATTAAATCTGTGACAGGGATATGCAACACTGGAGAGGTTTTAATAAATCTGACCAATGAGCAACCCAAGAGCACCTAGACATGGCATTAAACCCTGGGTTAGCTTAAAGGACTTTTGTATATTGTACTATTAGATTCATATGTTTCTGACAAAAGACTGCTAGTGGCTTTCCTATCATTGTAAGCGGTGCAGTGTTGTGTGGGTAGTGTAGCTTCATCTATCAACAGCCCGAACATCGTGTTATTTGGCACTACTGGTAATTCAGAGCGCAAACTGAATGCATGTCGGACTCCTACAGAGATCGGTACAGGAGCAATTTCTCCATCACAGTAGCTTACCTTCGAGCTGTGTTACTGAAAGTTGGATTTTAGTAAAAAAATGTATGGTCTAGACTTTTGTGTTTTAAAAGCAATACAGGCACCTTCTTGGATAATAAGAAATATTTTTTTCAGTTCTCAACAAGAGGAGGAGAAGGAATATGCTTTCCTTTGATTTCTGGTTTGTCTTTCGTTTGATTAAAGGATGATATCAAAATTCAACCACTGTATTAATTTCATCCTTAAAATTAAATTTTTTATCAGCATCTTATCATCTGATCTCATAAACAAATTCTTGAACAAACAAAATGTAAAAAGCAATTTGACTATTCACTATAATTGCTGTTTATTTCGCAAGTGTTTAAAAAATGAATCCACACTTACTTAAAGCCTGTAATGTATCAAGGAGAGAAGGGCTGAAAAAAGAAATTCATTTTTGAAAACTGCCTAATAGTGTTGTTTGCAAAATTCCTCATAAACAATTTCAGGTGTAAAATATTTCAAATGTTTAATAAAAAAATGTGTCCTGGGTATGCTGTTAAACTGCACCCGACCCTGCAAGCGGTCCTCCAACTTGCAGGGAAATCATGGGGGTTGGTGGCAGGATTGGCACTTCAACCACCATAAAAAAACTTCACAAAGCTCCGAGACTACAGAAAGGACTCCTTTTTGCTCTCCATGGGAGTAGCTCTGCTGCAGCCGCCAATAAGAAGGCTGCTCGCATCATGAATGGGGTGGGGGAAAGCCCTCAGGAGCCCCATTCCCGAAAGAGTCGAAACTGTTGGAGAGCCAATAGGGTCAGGTCTGTTGGGGATCAGAACTGGTGTGGTGTTCAGGTGTTGCCCGCTGCACATCAGCACTCGGGTCCCAATTTGAATCGTCCATACGGGTGGGCACATGGAACATCTTGTCTCTCTGGCAAGATGATCATCTTTCTCTGCTGTCGGAGGAGCTGCACAAACTCTGCATTTCAGTGGCGGCACTCTCTGAGGTGCGCAGACCGAAGACTGGAAAGATCTCTGTAGGTGGACACACCTTTTATTGGTCTGGTCAGTCTGATGGATGTCATACTCGGGAAGTAGCTGATGCTGTAGCAGATTGCCTTCTTCCGATGGTGTCCGATGTCACTCCTTTCAATGAGCGTATTATGAGACTCAGATTACGGCACTCTCTGGGTGCCTTGTCTGTTGTCTCAATGTATGCTCCAACCGCGGTGAGTGATGTCTCGATAAGGGAGACATTTTATTCGCAGCTTTGCTCGGTGGTTGATGGGTGCCTACAAGGTGACACTCCTTTGGTCATGGGTTACTTCAATGCAGCCACTGGCACAAACAGCGCTGGCCTTGAGGATTGTCTCGGTCCCCATGGGTCTGGTGATCGTGATGAAAGTGGCTCCATGTTCCTTGAATTTGCAAAAGGTCAGAGGCTGCAAATAGCTGGATCCTGGTTCGAGCGCCCTGAACCGCATCATTGGACTTGGTACTCCAATACTGGTGGTGGGGTGAAGGAGATCAATCACATCCTCGTGGGCAGATGCTGGAGGCTCTTGCAAAACTGCAGGGTCTACAGAAATGACTAGTTTGTCAATTCTGACCACAGACTTGTTGTTGCTACTCTTAGGATCCAGCTTGGTTCCAGTAGGTTACCACCTACTAGGAAAATAAGTCTGGACTTGGCCAGACTCCAAGACCAGGCTGTTTCTAATGAGTTTGCATGCAGTTTGCGTGGGGAACTTTCAGATTTGGGTACGACTGCCGATCCTAATGTGATGTGGGAGACCTTCCGTGACAAGACCCTGAAGGTTGCTGAGGGTTGTGTTGGTGTTACCAGTGTTCCTAGAAGGAGGTGTTTCATCTCGCAGGGCACCCTGGATATCATTGAGAGGAGTCGCAGCGCACGGCTCAATGGCAATTCTGATCTGTACTGGGAACTGAGAAGGACGGCTGTGAGGGCGTTTGTTAGAGGAATCTGTGAGCAAGTGACACACCATCTGTGGTCTAGCGACCCACGTCCTGCTTACAGAGGAATCAAAGCATTACGCACATCTGAATCTGTTCCTCGCAGTCAGGGCAGCTGATAGAAAGGTCCTTACAGATGACACTGCACTTGTGACCTGCTGGGCTGGCTACTTTGAGCAGTTGTTCAAAGCTGATCCTCCGGCTAGGATGTTAGATATCTCTGGGTCCACGGTTCTTGAGGTTGATTGTCCAATTAGCTGTGAGCCACCCAAACTCACCAAGATTGCACAAGTGGTGAACCAACAGAGAGTAGAAATGCTGTAAGGATCTGTGGTATCCGGGGTGAACTTCTCCAGGCTGGTGGTAAGGCTGTCCTTCTGGCATTGCAAGCAATCTTTGCTTCCATTTGGGAGACTGGCTTCATCCCAACTGACTGGAAAACAGGACTTGTCATCCCTATCTGGAAAGCGAAGGGTGATCGCCTTGATTGCAGCAACTACAGGGGGATACCACTGCTCCCGGTGCAGGGCAAGGTCCTTGCTAGGGTTGTCCTCAATGGGATCCGTGAGCACCCTGCTCACCTACCAGCGACCGGAACAGTCTGGTTTTACGCCTAAGAAGTCTACCATCGACCGCATCCTGGCACTGAGGGTTCTCATGGAGCGCAAATGCAAATATCGGCAGAGTTTCTTTGTAGCCTTTGTCGATTTTCAAAAAGCGTTCGACTCAGTTGATCAAGCTGCCCTGTGGGACATCTTGAGGATTCGCAGGATCCCCTTGAGGATGCTGAATATCATGGCTGGCCTGTACACTGGTACTGTGAGTGCTGTGCAGAGTGGAGGCAGGACCTCAGCATTTTTCCCTGTTGATTCTGGGGTTCGTCAGGGGTTTATTCTTGCTCCTACTCTGTTCAATGCTTGTATGGACTGGGTGTTGGGCAAGGTCATGGGGTCCAGCGGCTGTGGGGCATCTGTTGGTGAAGAAAGACTCACAGATCTTGACTTTGCTGACAATGCTGTGATCTTTGCAGAGTCAAAGGAGGCTCTGATCGGGGCACTCGAAAGACTGAGCAAGGAGTCTGAGTGTCTGGGCTTGCGAGTGTCCTGGATAAAAACCATTTAATGACCTCTTGGGCACAGCCATCAGCAGTGTGTCTGTTTGCCGAGAGAGTGTTGACCTTGTTGAGAGGTTTACTTACCTTGGCAGTGACATTCACATCTCTGGTGACTCTTCCTATGAAGTCAGTAGACGGATTGGGAGAGCATGGGGAGTCATGAGGTCGCTGGAAAGGGGTGTGTGGCACTCCCGATATCTATGCAAAAGGACGAAGATCCAAGTCATTAGAGTCCTGATGCTTCCTGTCTTGCTATATAGTTACGACACATGGATACTATCCAGTGACCGGAAATGAAGACTGGACTCCTTTGGTACTGTGTCTCTCCGGAAAATCCTTGGGTACTGTTGGTTTGACTTTGTGTCGAATGAGCGGTTGCTCATGGAGTCCTGAATGAGGCACATTACCTGCATTGTGAGCAAGTGTCAGTTACGGCACTACGCCATGTGGCGCATTTCCCCAAGGGTGATCCAGCTCGTAAGATCCTCATTGTTGGGGACCCAAGTGGCTGGATCAGGCCAAGGGGCCACCCACGTAACATCTGGCTGCAGCAGATAAAGGGTCATTTCCGGAGAGTGAGACTGGACCGCTTGTCTGCCTGGTGGGTTGCAAATCGGGATCCCGAGGTGTTTCGTTGTGCAGTGGGTGTGGCAACGCACTGTACCAGTGCATGCTCCCCAACTTGACTTGACTTAATAAAAAACAGATGTAGTGTAAACAATGTAAACTAAAATGTATCAAAACTGGTTTCAGAATTTCAGTGGATTCTTTTTATCCTTGCACAAAAATCTGTTGAAGGTGGGGGTGTTAGGTATTGCTTTATTGTTGCTTTATTTGTTTTATATAATGGTGTAATAAAGCCTACATGGGAAAGAGTTTCGACCCCTTTCTTCTTGTCTAACATACTGGAATGAAAAGCAGTATCAATGAAGCACCAGTTTTGCTTGCTGACTTTGATTGCACAGGGCTGGGTTTTCATGAATGCAGCTGTAAGAACTGCAAGCAACCCACCCCCGTCCAAAGTTCCCAGTACTGGACAAGATATCCAGCTGACTGTAACTCTTGAGTCACAAAAAGTAGGTTCCTATCCCAGCAGCAAAAGTCTCATAGCAGGAAGCAACCGTTCATGGATTACACTTTTGTGCTAACCCACAGGGGATGGCTGAATTTTTTCTAATCTGAAGTAAGAACAGAATTCCAAAAACATACCAGTTATTCTGTCTAAGGATTTTTTTTTCTAGATTCTGTTGTATACCAAACAAAATATTGAATGGTGGCTTTGTACTGTTTCACTCTTGAGCTCTTGAGCAGTAGAGATGGATAAAAGAAATTAACCTTACAAAACCCCAGTTTTGGATTCAGCAGCATCATATGAAACAGTATGACCTAAGTATCATAATCATATTCTTTAACACTTTGTGCTTTATAGTGTATGTATCCCTACTTCTGCTTAAAGGTCAAATGAAAAATAAAATCTATTTTTCAGAAATTATACTGTGTTGTTCCCGAACCAAATTACTTTTAATCTGCCCTGTTGTGGCATTGATTGAAGTGGTGAGATTCAAAGTAGAGAAGTCATGGATTGTGAAGTAAACTATCCATGCTCCATCTGGAACTGTAATGGATCAGACTCCATGAAAGCAAAACAAGAAGGATGGACCTCAAGTCTTATACGTAGTGGCTCCACTACATATTTTCTAAACTTATCATTGTATACTATATGTTTACCTATATAGTGTATGAAGTCAAAGGCTAACTGGCTAAAGAAAATTGGAAATCTCATTAAACACTAAGCACATACCTGTCCTTCCAGATCAAAGGCTAAACAGGCTATCCCATGTGTGTGGATGTCTTTCAGAATGGACACCGTCTGGACCGTGTAGGAATCCCATACACAGATATAGGGTTCCTTCCCAACTTGACCAGTTGCTACCAGTACACGCTCAGGATGTAGAGCTAAACTGTATAAGAAAAAAAAATCAAAATGTTTCTTAAAATATTTTGCCAAACTTTCTTCTGATTCAAAAATATAAACATTTAATATTTCAGAACAGTTTGAGATATTAACAATCAATAAATCTTTACTTTACAGATAGATAGATAGATAGATAGATAGATAGATAGATAGATAGATAGATAGATAGATAGATAGATACTTTATTAATTCCCCAAGGGGAAATTCACATACTCCAGCAGCAGCATACTGATAAAAACAATAAAAACAATATTAATTAAAGAGTGATAAAAATGCAGTGGAAGTTAAAAAATGCAAGGGGGAGAGTGTGAAGCAGGTGTAACAGTCTATAATCTTGTGTAGTGTTAAAGTTTACCCCACCGGGTGGAACGGAAGAGTCGCATAGTGTGGGGGAGAAACAATCTCCTCAGTCTGTCAGTGGAGCAGGACAGTGACAGCAGTCTGTCGCTGAAGCTGCTCCTCTGTCTGGAGATGACACTGTTCAGTGGATGCAGTGGATTCTCCATGATTGATAGGAGCCTGCTCAGTGCCTGTCGCTCTGCCACAGATGTCAAAGTGTCCAGCTTCATGCCTACAATAGAGCCTGCCTTTCACACCAGTTTGTCCAGGCGTGAGGCGTCCTTCTTCTTTATGCTGCCTCCCCAGCACACCACCACGTAGAAGAGGGCACTCGCCACAACTGTCTGATAGAACATCTGCAGCATCTTATTGCAGATGTTGAAGGACACCAGCCTTCTAAGGAAGTATAGTATAGTATACAACGCTGTTCACAGCATACACTACTCTCAGAGCCAAGAGTGGGGAGTGAGTGAGGCATGTACGCAGAAGATGGCCAAACGTCATGTACGGCAAGTCAAGAGACACAAAAGGCAATCAGTACAAAATAGGACTCTTTTATTTGACATTTATATAAAGATTTTTCATAGATTGGTTTTCCTGTGGTATCATTTATTTACATACGGGCTAGAAATAAAATAAAATATTACAAAAATATTATAAATCACTAGAAAGTTAAGAATCTTTACTTTCACATACAGATGGAATGAAAACATTATATTTTATAAACCTTTACATCTTAGGTGGTAAGTTACTGGCCCTACTGAGTGTGACATTCAAATCACTTCTAGACTTAATGTGTAATTAGAAATTAACTCCTGGCCTCTGTTTTGTTTATACCTGTAAATGTGTAAGCATAGATTCTGGTTAAATTATTATTAAGAAAAGATCTTTAGTACAATGACTGGGAACTTTCAGGAAAATTTCAGAAATTATTAAAATTACATATAAAATACAAATTCAGGTTACTTTGTTTTTTTTCTTTGCATACAGCAGTTAATTATGAAAACAATATTTTAATATGTTATTCATTTTAGGGTCTGGGTTAGTCTAACTAACTTTCTTGTAAGTGTCTAGGCCTAATCCATCACTTCTTATCATTCTTAATAAAAGAGGTACTACAGAAAACAATATCAAGGTACAAAAATTACAGAACAATCTAATTTGATATATGCAGAGAAAACATGATTTCATATGTTTAGAAAAAAAATTAAAAGGCTTTGCATTAATAATGTATGTAGTATTCACAAAGCTCTTATTGTTCGTATTATTTACTTTATTCAAATTAAATATAGAAATCCCATTTTCATGAACTAACATTTTTAGCATAACTTTAAAATTATTATAAAGAAGTATACCTGGGGCCTTCAATTACAACCACACTATTAAAAGGAGTTCAGTGATTTGCTTCACTATTTAAGTAGAAATATTGCTATACAATAAAAAAATCAAGTGAATTGAAAGCATTCAGTAAGATAAAAACAAAAATGATAATTTAAATACATGTATTAATAATATGATATTTTTGATACTTCTCTGTCCATCACTGTTTCCACTAAAATGGAGATAATTTGGGTTGTGCCAGATTGGCCTTGATTTCTTCACTTGAAATTTCTTACTTCTTTGCCAGCCAATGTAGCAGACCACAAGAACACAACTGGGCCCTGAAATGCTAGCTGTCAAAAATTAAAAGAAGTGACGTGCATAGGATCCAAAGGGACAGCATTTACAGGTGGCAGGTGCTAAATATCTACATCATTATCCTCATTTTCCTTCCTTCTTACTGGTTTTGCACAAAGCGCTCGGCTCACTTTGGAATCTATCAATTTTCAAACAACAAACCAGCACCAGTCTTAAAACTATTTTTGATGATCAACAAAAATCATGCAGCCCTGTCCTTCCCAACTGCTGGTTCATGGCATTCTTATTCTGCATGCTAGAAACTCCAAGAGGGACTGAAAGAGCTGTCCGAATCTAATGCTAATAAATATAATAAATCCAATTTCCATTTACACATTCCACAAAGAGCTTCTCGTACTTCAGCTGGTCCACATGTCAAAAGGTTGAAAACTACTGGTTTAGACAAAGAGAAGGACCAATAAAGATCCTATTAAGCAGTTAGCTATTCCAAACATGTGACAAAACCCAGTCACTCTGCTTATGTTTTAATTATGCATTAGTTTATCATTAGTACAAGATTCCAAAACATACATCAGAACAAAGGAGAGAACATACTGTAAAACAGATGCACAAAACACTTGCAGGTGACAGTGAGGTAAGAAAACAGCATGTGTTGAAACTTCCTAACTTTTGTCATGGCATACTCAAAATAAAATGTTAGCGGATCAAGAGACTGGATTCCTAAATATCTGTAGGATGTGACTTGCTCAAACAATTCCCTGTTTATTTGTGAACGTAGAACTAATGTCTCTTTCCTTCTGAACTTGATGACATTCTGTTTTGTTTACCTTGGATTTGGCTAGAGAAAGTTGTTAGAGCACCATATAATGAAAATTTACCTCTCAATGTTAAAATATCCCAGATTCAAAGGGCTGAATTTTAAAAATCACATCACTGCTGTATTATCTATATTTAAAATATGTGAAACTAAGAAATGAAGCTTGTCACTCCTTTATGTACATGATTTTACTGGTAATCTGTAAGGTTGTGTTCACAGATTTTTAAAAGTGGAAGAATGGAATTAAATCTTACTGCTTGGCTGTGATTTTCTGTAAAAGTGTGCAATCAAAAATAAGTTTTGAATGAACCCAAAGGCCTTCTGTTTTATAACAGCATCTCCTCAACGTTTAGGATTTTAGATTTATCATTACTATGGAAGGTCTTTTATTCTGGTATGCTACTTTGCTTTAAAACACATTGAAATGTAGCATTTTATTGATAAATATAATAAGGCTCTTCTATTGATCCCTTTTATAAGTCTTCAATTAAAAGATCTGCAAACCCATTCTAGCTCCCACCATAACAGACCTACAACTAACAATATATTGTTATTGTTATTGTTTCTTCACATACTTATTTAAGATGAAAGCAATAACTACAACATCCATTTAGCTCTGAGAAGAAGCCTACTTGCATTCAGTTTTCTTTCTTAAATTTACTGTATTTTTTAATGCTCACTCCACACCCAACCTACTTGGAAGGGTGGGGTTTTCATCTGAATTGCTCTTCCCAATATTTACTCCATTTTTTCTGGAAGATTTTTTGAGAGTTTTCTCTTGCCTTCTTAAAGAGTCAAGGATGTCAATTAAACATGGCTTGTTGAAGCCCACTGAGGCATTCTTTGTGTGATTTTGGGCTACATAAAATCAAATTGTTGGCGTTGTTGTTATGAAGGATGATTAAGTTGCAAATCAGCATTCACTCTAAACTTATGGTTATATTATAAGGATAGGATTTGAAAAAGTTATGATTTGTAATGAAAGTGATATATTAAACACAGAAAGGTACAGAAAATGTGCTTAAAGTCAAAGATTTAAAGATATAAACTTTTTTGAAGATATAAACTTCTTTATTATTTTCCTATACTGAATTATGGATATCCCAGCATACCCAGACTTTACTTAGCTATTTATTCAAAAGCAGCCTTTACATAGCTCAGTGGTCTCTAAGGTAAGATACCAAGATTTTTTTTACATATTGATTTGTTTCATTCAATCCATTATGTAATTTGCTATACAGGTAACATTCATTTACATAAATAAATTTAAGAATCAAGTTGTCATGAAACCAAATAAAAATAAATATTGCTGTTATTTTTCATAAGTGATTTTCAATCTAAAGGAATAAGAAACAACAGGTATCACAAATATGTTACTTATTCATTGTTTTGTTTGCTCTGTGCCTACATTAATTGGAATTGATTTAAGCAAAAATGCTTCACTATCTATATATATAATTCACTAAGGGCACGCAAGACAGAGAGCGCAAGCAAGACAGAGAGCCCCACCTGCCAACTCTAAGACCATGGCATATGCTCGACAGAGCCCCGCCCGCCAACTGTAACCCTCCTCCTGCGTCCACCGTTGCTCTTTAGGCATGTGCACTGCCTGCTCATGTGCCCGCACACAACAACTCACCAAACACGGCCTCAGTCGCTTTCGACTGTGCTACAGTCCACATGAGAAAGACACACACACACAGGCGCGCGAGAGAGACACACACACAGGCGTGTGAGAGAGAGAGAAAGAGACACACACACACACACACACACAGGCGCGCGAGAGAGACACACACACAGGCGCGTGAGAGAGAGAGAAAGAGACACACACACACACACATACATACACAGGCACGCGAGACAGACACACACACAGGCGCGAGAGAGAGACACACACACAGGCGCGTGAGAGAGAGAGACACACACACACACACATACATACACAGGCACGCAAGACAGACACACACACACACAGGCGTGCCCACTCTAACCCTCCTGCCGCGACATGGGGAACGCACGACAAAGCCCCGCCCGCCAACTCTCACCCCCCCCTCCCACTTCCACCCTCGCTCTCGAGGCATGCAGACTGCTTGCTCATGTGCCCGACCCCAACACGTCACCAAACACATCCTCACTCGCTTTGGTCTGTGCTACAGTCCACATGCAGCTGTGAGCCACGTTGACTGTTCACGTTGATAATGATGCGGTGTATGCTACGCTGCAGGTTGGCTAGTATTTATATAATTCTGCTACAATCTATGTTTTATAAACATTAACACAAAACAATTCTGTAAACAGCTGTGTAAACATTGTTTTTAGAAAAATCAATATAATTAGTGTCACACACGTGCGAATGGGAGGCAGCTAAAGGGCTTGAGTAAGGCCAGTTCCGAGTCATACAAGGATGTAGCAGAGTGCACCGACTCTTTTTCTCCCTTTCCTGCAGACCATTCACGGGAGATTCCACCTGGCCCTCTTGACGTCACTTCCGGGACCGAGCCTATGGAAGAAGACCTGACCTTGTCAGTTCTGGTCCCTGTGATGTCACGTCCAGGCTCAAGCCTATGGCTGAAGACCTTCATGAGCCTGACCCCATTGATCTCACTTCCTGTCTTCCCCTTTAAAATCCTCCACCTTTTCCTTATTCTCTTAGTTCTGTTTTGGACTCGGTTTTGTGCACAAGTGCTATCATTACTCTCAATTTGCAGCCAGTAAACCAACTACACGGGTGGGTGCCCCAAACCTTGCTATGGCTCTTTGTGGCTTTTGTGACATTAGAAAACTATTCAAATATCTAAATCTATACATTCAAGCATAGATTTTTTCAGTTAAATTACTGACCAAATTCCCAACTCATACATTGTCAGAAATAGCATTTTAGGGAGGAGATAGAGGTTACTGCAAGAATTTCCTACATACTGTATACTCAACTTAAAAAAAGAGACATAAATAAAACATGAACAAAGAAGTAAGCCTTAGTTTTAGAATAGCGCTTTTCTGACAGTAAGTCAATATAAATGCAAGGAAGGGTAATTTTGATTTGACATGATTCTACACCTAATTTTTATTCCTCTTCATTCATTCTTGAAGTTAATTTGAAAGATCAATGTTTGCATTAACCATAAAATATATGCACCAAACTTTACACACATATTTAAACAAATATTTTGCTTTAAAAGTATCTTCAAAGAATATTTCAAGTTCGGGGTTATTGTCATTTGTACATAGTACAATGACATTCTTACTTTCATGCCTCCTCAGAACAATCAAAAGATATGCACACACACTAAAAAACAATATTTCTTACCATATTTATTATTATGACTGGCTTACGAATTGTGGCTAGAAAACTGTCCTTGAATCTACTGGTGTCAATGCCAGAGGTCCTGAACTGTTTGCCAGATAAAAAGAATGAGAAAAGCAACTATCCAGGACGGCTGAGGTTTTCGGGTATTCCTGTTTGTCTTTCTGAGTGTAGTGCAGTGAGTGTTGTGTATGTCAAGAACAGAAGGCAGCTGGGTGTCAATAATATTCTGTGCTGCTTTCACCACCCTCTACGGAATTTACAGTCATGGGCTGGGCAGGTACCAGACCAGTATGTGATATAGCCAGTGAAGATGGACAGTGCACCTGTAAATGTTTGTGAGAATAAATGATGAAATCAGAACTGTCCTTTGGCATATTTCAATACCTTAACTTCTTATGGGTAGCCATTCTGGCTCTTCCATTTATGGTTCATTTGTTGAAATTTTAGTTTAATTTTATTTTTCATTGTTTGTAACTGTGTTTTAATTGTTTCCTATGGTATACAATGCTTTGTTACTCTGTCTGCAAAAAGTGCTTTATAAAAAACGGTTAAAAACACTGGATCTGTTCTACTATCCTTTGTTTCCAAAAACAAATTTAACATGGTGTACATTTAAGAGACTTAGTTAATTAGAGAAGAGGAGCCTTGCAGGAGAAGATGAAAGGCTTGTTGAAAACAGAAGAAGTGCTTCTGCTTAATCATGAGCACTTTAGGTCAGTTGTGAAAATTAGGGTAATAAAATGTCGCTTATAATAATAAATACATATAAATTGTTTTTATTGTAAATTAAACTACAGAGGAAAACAAATCGGAACTACTTTTGCACAACACAATGTAACTAAGAATGCTATTTTTTTTCCAGTTTCAATTTGGTATACAAGCAGCTGCACTACCCTATGGACTCAAGCTCCAGTTTCCAATTTTCTCCTATGCCCATGCACAGTAGAACTTCACTTTTTTAACACTTCACTTTACATACAAAGATGTGCACATTAGCTTAACTGACATCTGCGAATTTCTTGAGTCGAGCATGAATATTATTGACTACCGTCCCATCCAAGGATACTTCCTAATATAGAATTAACAACAAGGGATAATAAATAACAGCAGTGGGTTGGCACCCTGCCCGGGATTAGTTCCTGCCTTGTGCCCTGTGTTGGCTGGGATTGGCTCCAGCAGACCCCTGTGACCCTGTGTTTGGATTCAGCGGGTTGGATAATGGATAGATGGATAATAAATAATTCAAAATAACTTTAAAGCCTATCATAACCTAAAGACTTTCATGTGAAGTGTTTAAAAAAGAGCTTATAAACCATAATTATGTGTTCAAAAATTGGAGAAAAAATCAAAAAAACGTATTTATGTTTTGTTTCTCTTGAGTTTTCTCTTTTTTTTGAAAATTATTTGTTTAAAAAAATGCATCATCGTTATTATTTTTGAATTATTACAGACCTTCTACTACCTGTTTTTGGTAATAAGCAGAGAGTGCTGAAACAGTAAATATACTCTGGCAGGTCAGTCATCAATATAACTAGACTTTGTAGCCATAATTCTGTGAGATAAAATTGTATTGCAAATTTACAAATTCAATTTCAAAAAATAAAACACCATAAAGAAAAAGTCTACCTCAAAATACCTTTCCCCAACCATCACAACCTTCAGCCTTGGAGCCAAAGCTTTCTTGTGGCAAAAACGAAAGACATAATTAAAAATAGGAAAAAATAAAGAAATTGCTTAAGAGACACAGCACCCAAGAGTTTGTAAGTACGCATGAGAAAACAGTCAAGGTGGAACTCCATATACTGTATGCTTGGTTATCTAGGTTTAGGAGTGGGAAACTAGGTAAACAATTTTTAAAATCATCAACATTTAAACAGGTGAAAATCCATTGTAAGTGACACACACATCAAGTCTAAATTATAAATAAGTTTCAAATGAGTTGGATGGTTTAACATAAAATGTACGCATTTACAGACATTTGATAAAGCACATTATTAACATTGCTTAAAAAAACAGTAGATCAAAGAAAAAACGTAATTATAGACAGCAATGAAGACAAGTCCTGTATTTGACATATTGACCATTTGCAGAGTACAAGGATGAAGTACTGTATAAATGTCATGAAGATCCCTCTCAAGATACTGTTACCATCTAATTTGATTAACACCCACTAAGTAAATATGCTTTTATTTGGGCTTACTAAAATATTGGCAGAGCTACCTTTTTGATGTAAAGAATGTACGGATCCTACAATGGAAAATGGTCTTAATGTTTTAGAAACTCTGTATGAAAATTTGGTTTTGACAGTCTGATCTTAGAACAAAATTAAAAGCCATTTGAGATTTGTTACCAGTACTAAACTAGGCAATTCTTCCCTGCAATTCAACACTGCAATGTCTTTTGTTACTAACATCTAATATATAAAGCAGAGTCGATGTGTGTATGTATGTTTGTTTGTCCGCCATACAAATCTGCACTGGGCGTCCGATCAGCACCAAACAGGGGGTGGGGCTCCTTTGTGACCAGGAGAAGGTCATGGGGAATGTTTGGTTGGGAAAAATGTTCGTGGTGACTCGCAGGGCACCTTTTCACTGACACAAAATTCGGCACACATCCCTGTACTTATCATCGATAAGATGGTCACATGTTGCAACAGACGTTCACTGCAGCGCCATCTAGCAGCAGCTTTGGTCTCTGTGCATCGCTCCTTACCCATGTTTCTTTAAATTGCCAAGAGATGGCGGCAGTGTCCAAGTATAAGAAGGCCAACTGCTTTGATCGGGTGAAGGGGAACTGTCGTATGGATGTAAAACGTGAAGGGCCCAGTGTGCGTCATCGACTGACACAACCGCATTTCCGCACGTCACACTCCCACACGCACTGATAGTGCTGTATTTCATTCGCCAACATCCGTTATATGCAAGCAAGTTTGAATAGAGACTCACCCCCCACCATTTTCCCCAAACGCAACACTGGTTGTATGTCACTTCTCTCTGTAGTTACCATCGTCAATGTCTGTTAGATGGCATCACGGTTCAATACAGACGCTCCTTATAAAAACAGAGTACCCCTCCCCGCCATTTTTCTCAGTACGGTTTCAGTTCTACTCTTTCTCACTGACTTTCAGTATTTGTGGTGCTATTTCCTTGCTTTCCGTCTCACGGTATGATTTCAGTGTTGCTCTTTCTGACTGAATGGTGCTATTTGCTCGCTTTCCGACGTATTGTAAATAACGTAAATTCATCTCACTGTGGTGCTTATTCTGTATGTAGTACCATGTAACACATTATAATTGTCCTGCTTTTTGCTAATATACCCATGCCACCGAAAAAAGACGTAGAATTGTAATGTCCACTTCAGATGCCACAAGAAAGTCTATTTCAACGGCGTCTGAAATGCCATAGCAGACAGAATCCAGAGTGGAGGAACTTACAATAAAATGTGAATCAGAAAACTGTTTGTTCTATTTCTATGTTCTGTTTCTTTCATTTGGGAAATTCACCGGTTATAGATTCCTGGGCAACGTCGTGTACTCCTGCTAGTTTATAAATAAAAAGAAATGCCTTTTAATCATCGTAGTTCACATCATGCTGTGTGGCAGATGGAAGTGTCAATTTTTTCAGTGGATTTGTCTATTATGTCTGCCTTCGACTGTACAAATCTTACCTGAAAAACAAATTTGTAATATTTCTTGATCAAATCACATGATAAGTCAAAAAAATTAAATTAATGCATACCATTAAGAACACTGCATCCTCATGAAGTTAAGACTGATCTCTGTAAATAAGTAAGAAGGTCAAAAGCTAGTTGTGAGTAAGGTTCTAACCAAACTTCAGAAATGTAGGAAGCATCTGTAATACAATTCAAATACATACTGTATCACTGAATCTTTACATGTTTGTCACATTACTGCATGGCGTCATTGCATATCTTAACTAGACATCTTAACAACGACTTATCCAGTTAAACAGCTTCATTTCAAATATTCATGCATTTGAATCATCATATCTTATCTTTACAGTTCAATACCAGTTCAGAATACACATTCATTTTTGCCTTTATCAACCGCCACTCTCCTTCACCTTTATTTTATCTGAAGTTCTGGTTCTACTCTAGTCTCTGATCATTTTCTAAAAGATGCTTCACACAGCCTCAGAACTCATCTTACTTATTCCTAGAACTTCATATTTCCATACATAACCAATGGTAGTGACTGTTTGCATGTTGTCTCTTGATTTGATTCCATAATCACCTATTCTTACGTTTCTAAACTGCATATATTTGGATAGGAGAAGCCACTCACAGAAACACATGTAGAGCATGCAGCTTCCATACACACAGTGAAGGTTTTTAAAGTGCACATGCTAAGATTTTTGTTGCAACTATAATATTATTAAAATTGGAGAAATTACTGATCCTCTGTATTATATTATTATTATATTCATCAATAACATTTTTCTGTACTCTTATTTACTGTACCATTTTCTACAAATTATAATTCCTTCATAACAGATTATAATAGTATAGCACACATGAAGGCACTGTTTCAATGCTTAAAACATTTTTACTCTTTTTTGTTATGTATCTTGAAGTCCTCTGAGGCGTATAGCAAATTGCCTGCAACATTCAATTTAACAACCATGAAGGTCAGTATAATTACAGTAGCCTCTCTTTTCCATTGCACCTTTGCCTCTTCCATTTTTTTCACCATATTCAATTTATAAGAAGAAAAAGGAAAGAAAGGAAAGGAAAGAATTTACCACTCTCATAGATTCTAGCTTGGTGGCTAAGTACTTTTACCAACACCACTGCAAGTCAACACAGGTTATAATGAAGTTTTAATTCTACATGAACCAAGGTTTTCAACTTTTACTTGAAACCCCCTCACAACTGTTTCCAGATCTTCTGTTTCAATTTTCCCTGTCTGTAGCATCGTCTGTCTTCGACCCAGCACCTTCAAATCTCTTGCTACCAAGTCACTCCTCTCAACTCTCTACCATTCTCTCCATCTTCTTCCCTCCACCAACACCAGCCATGCATTTCCAGTCAGGTCATCCTCCCTACTGCATACAACATGTCCAAACTACCTCATGCTTCATTCCACATATTACTCCATAATACTTGTAAACCTTCAATTTTACGGACTTTCTTATTTGTTTTCCTTTTATTTTAGTGTCTAACTATTCTCTTATACAACATACAATTAACTCTTCCTAGTAATCTTTGATTTTTTTAATGCTCCTCCCTTTTTCTTTCATTTTATCCATTCTGACCTTAACTCACTTTCTTATCCCCTGTTTCACAACCATCTTTTGCATTGAACATCAAGCCCAGATACTAAAAGTGGTTCACTTTTGTTGGACCTGTATGGGCAAGAAAGGTGCATCAAAACTAGTGACAGAGTCTGTGAAGCAGGCTTTAAGGGAACGTGTTCGAGAAAGGGAGCACTGGTAAAGAGACATCAAATAAAATGTAAACACATTGAACAAACACATAGGGCAAGAGACAAGTATTTTTTAATTAATCTATTACCTGTCTTTGACAGATACCATTGCTAGTGTCAAATTTAACATTACCATAAGTAATGATTGACAACACTGCATAACCCTGTTATGGACTCATACATTTCTCTGAAAATGGTGTAGACGAAAATAAAGGGAATAAAGTGTCTAGAGTAAATGCAAGGTGGTTAAACAAGCCAATGATGAGAGAAAATGGTATATTGTAAGATAACAACTGTAATCTAGCAAGGGAATGAAACTGTTATCACAAAGTGGTTGAGGAAAGAAAAAAAACACAGAAGCTGCAATCTATGATGAGATCACCATTTTGCCGGTGCTTGTATTGAAACTGTTTAGGCACTGACACTGATAAAATTGGCTGCCAAAGAGTGTGATGGGAATTGCAGTCTTCGCATCAGGATTGCCACAAGTTTGAATATAAAGGGGTAGGAAAGGGGTTATGAAGATTAAATACATGAGTTGGTGTCAGTAAATGTATCCGGCCATAAAAATCATGCCAAAATTTGTATTGGAGAATTCTAGTCAATAGCAACCTCATATAAAAATGGGAATAGCTACATAAGAATAAGAAGTTGCTGGATCAAATGTGTGGTTGAGTGGTTGAGAAATAGCATAGTTTAGGGACTGTTCTTGCAAAGTGAATTTGTAAGTTTTTTGCTGAGTCAATTTTGCTGGAATCACTGGCATATCACTCTATCAAGCTAAAAGTAGGCTGGGGCCAGGTCTGGGTGTCCTCTCTAATTCCACAGTGCATGACTGGGTGTAAATGCTATGTGCGTAATTAAACCCAGTACTTTTGTAAGGAAATTAGGAAAGATGTCTGTATTTGTAGGCAATGAAGGTGCTTCCCTAAGCGTTTCATCTAGTCAGCTGTATATATGAAAAGTTACTGAAACTGTCAGGAGTGCGTGTGTGTGGGTAATGTTTGCTTTTTTTGCCCAGAACTCATTTGAACATGTACTGTATGCACTGTGTCGGGGGATTATCAATACAGGTTTACATGGACTAAAAGACAAGGAACTGATGATAACTTTGTATGTGTTCTGAATCCTATATTCTTGCATTTCCTATTGAATTGATGATTTTAATATGTGTGGCAGTGTCTTACCTGATCTTTCACTTTGTTATGTGTTGCAGTGTTTTGCTATCTTATTCCATTTCAATCGTTGTCAGTGAAATGGCTGCCGCTTTAAGGCCAATGTTGAGAAAAAGTCACGGATGCTATTCTTTTTTGGCAAACAGTGTTCATGACTTTGTTTTACAAGTGGTGTGTAAAGTGTGTTAGTCCTGCCTCCATTTTGTGTCCTTCAGTTGACGTGTGTCATTGGCATATTGCACCTAACTGTCTTTGTATGTATCTGTTAGTTTTATGCTGGTAGTTATTTACGGATGTGCCGTTGTGGCTTTCCTGACGCTGGGGATCAATCCATGTCAGCAATGCTGCATGTACTCTGCCCATATTTCATGTAATGGGATGCTCACTTCCATTTTCTCAGTGACTGTGAGGAGGTGTGTAAGTAAAATCCCGGGGCTGCTGTAAAGTTGGATGTCAAACTAATGGATCACATTGCATGTGTCATGGCATAAGCTGTAGACTGAGACCAAGATCAAGCTTCAAACACCTGGGGCCTCATGCATAATGCCATGCGTAGAATTCACACTAAAACATGGCGTAAGGACAAAAGCGGAAATGTTCATACTCACAAAAAAATCCAGATGCGTAAATCTGTGCATTCACCAACTTCCACGTTCTTCCGCTCCACAAATCCCGGTCAGCATGAAAAGTAACGCACGTGCAAGTGCCTGCTGCCACTCTCCAAACTCCTCCCAGAATTACGCCTTTTTGAATATGCAAATCAATATAAATAGCCATTAAGCTCAGTGTTCTGTGAAATGGAAATGGCAAAAGCACTGGGGGAAATAAAAGAATTTCAGCGAATACCAAGTGGAGGCAAGGAAAAATGTACAATTTGTTGGTTTAAACAGTGATATAAACAACAAAAGGAAGTTGATCGAGTGACATAGCGTGTCGGAGAAACTCGAAAGCTCAAGTTCACAAAGTCGCACAGTTCCAAAAATGAAAAAGAAGTTGTTAGGTATCAAAGTTGCAGTGAAAAGGCGAACCGTAGCCCACTGTCTGAGTGTCATATGAAAGCTTATTAGGGTACAAAGAAAAAAAAATAGGCACACAGTGGAAAAAAGGACAAAATGTCAACTTAATCTCAAAATTTCCACTTTAATCACGTAGTTTATTTTGTCATTAAAGTAGAACATCATAAACTTCACCTTAAAATCGCTTAATTTACTAGTTTCTCAAATCCCATCGTAACTAAAGCAGCATGTTTTGTATTTGATCTTCTATGTGCTCTATGTGTGTGAATCACTACGTGCTTCTTAAACGGACTTTCTCTTCCTCCAACAGGACACAGAATCCATTACATTCACGATATTGCAGCTCTCTGAACAATTAAAGCATGTTATTAAACATGGGAACATGGTGGCGCAGTGATTGTTCATGCCTCACGTAAGATGCTTGCTGCGGCGTATGCGACCTTTGATGAAATTGCAGCAGTACTGTCTCTTTCAAATGTACTAACCCCCAATTCCTGTCCTTACTTTCCTTCTCCAAATACTCAATCGCCACACAATCAGCACTGTAATAGATCTGTAAGCATAGAATGCCTATTCTTCAAATCTTTTAAGAAACATTGAAATATCTTCATAGTACATGTTTAATAATTCTATTCATCTATCTTTCCAGTGTTGCAAGAATACAGCACGAGGCAGGTACAATCTGTGAACGGAGCACCAGCTCCTCGCTAGCGCTGCGGCACCGTGTCCTCACATATTTAATTATTAACAATATAGATTATTTAAATGTTTTATCTGTATAATCTATACTAATAAAAGGCAAAGCCCTCACTGACTCACTCACTCACTCACTCACTCACATACTCACTCACGTACTCACTGACTCATCACTAATTCTCCAACTTCCCGTGTAGGTAGAAGGCTGAAATTTGGCAGGCTCATTCCTTGCAGCTTACTTACAAAAGTTGGGCAGGTTTCATTTCGAAATTCTACGCATAAGGGTCATAAGTGGAACCTATTTTTTGTCCATATACTATAATAGACTTCTGCTTGATGCCTCCCACGTAATTTAGTGCCTGCCCATATGCAGCCGTCCGTCAGCGGCAATCCAATAGAAACACTGCCGCTAAATATTAACGGGTGAAGGACTGTGCTTATGCAGACGAAGATGAGATGGTCAGGGTGGTGTTTGGCACAAACTCAGCGAAACTGCGAGAGAAACTTTTAAGTGCCGGGTCTTAGCTAACATTAAATACAGCCGTGGACATCGCACGAGATGGCACCAGCACAGCTGGGAACCTTCGATGCATGTACACCGAGCGGCTCACGTGGACTAACGCAGTCCACAGACAAAAAGCAACAGTTCCAAAGAATGCTGAACAAAAACCGAATTACACAATTGAGAAGGCAGCAAAAAAATATGAAGCGTGTGACACATACAAGCAAATTCATAAGTGCAACTACTGCGGAAACAAAGCACACGGTGGAAAAAGTCAATGTCCCGCTAAAGGAAGACAGTGTAAAAAAAAAAACCAGTGCATGCAGTGTGTCACATCTCAGATAAAGAGGAAGACGAGCTGTTTATTGATGCAGTAAGAAACGAATCAATGAATGAAACCTGTTATCTTTACAACAATTGACAAACACGGAATGTGACTTGAACACAACACATCCTACAAATTTAACACACTACTTCTCCGCTGCGAACCACGAGTATATATATATATACCCCGATCTGCATACTTTGAAATAGACAAACCACACGTCGTGGCGCAATGGAAGAGGCTTCGCCTCTAGCGCCGAGGTTCGATTCCCGAGAGGGGGTGCACTGAGTATGTATGCCTGATGACCCCAAAATTAGGCCAAAACACGTGTCGCGTACTCTTTGCATTATTTCACAGTAAAACTATTTCAATATATATATATACATACATATGTATACACACACATACATATATATCAGCACTTCCCGATTCATTTTACCCTCGCATCCCCTTGGTTTGAGACGTATGAAAAAATATGCGGTTAACACAGAAAGACAGATCAGCAATTGAAGCTTTATGAATAAAAGATACTTTATTCGCCATCAATGATATTTTTGGTAAAGCCATACTCAGTGTAATCATTAGATGAACGGTAAAAAAGTAAGAGCGAGGGGAGGGTGACTTATTGAGGCACGCAGGCAAAAGCACAATAGCACGCAAGCTTGATGTAGTGCGCGTCAACTCAATCTAAACTGCGCGATCACATTCTAAAAAATATATCTTTTCAAGTTCTATTTAGTTGACACAAATATCTTTGGTTGGAATGTAAGGCGAATTTACTTTTTACATTTCTATGGTGAAGAAAAATGTATGCAATGATGCCTACATTTAACTTACATTCCTACCAAAGACATTTCTGTCGACTAAATAAAAATTCCTTCTATTTAAAATTTAAATAGAACTTGAACAGATACGATAGTTCATAATATCCACGCAGACTTGCACGTAACAAGAACAACAACATTTATTTATATAGCACACTTTCATACAAACAGTAGCTCAAAGTGCTTTACATAATAAAGAATAGAAAAATAAAAGACACAATAAGAAAACAAAATAAATCAACATTAATTAACATCGAATAAGAGTAAGGTTCAATGGCCAGGGGACAGAAAAACAAAAACTCAGGCGACTGGAGAAAAATAAAATCTGTAGGGATTCCAGACCATGAGACCGCCCAGTCCCCTCTGGGTATTCTACCTAACATAAATGAAACAGTCCTCTTTAGATTTAGGGTTCTCACGGAAGGGCTTGATGAAGATGGTCACGTAGAGTTCTGCCTTTTAATCCATCCATCATTGTTAGAGCATCATGAAGCTTTGAGTAGGTGGAGGTGGCGCAGGCCACCACCACAAAGAAACCGGAAAAAGAAACAGAAAAGAGAGTAGGGGTCAGTACGGATTTTAGAGCCACCATGAATAGTTATTATGATGAATTGAACATATAGAGTATCAGGATTAAGTTAAATTAAGTTAAATTGAAGTTATAGAAAGGCCATGTTAAAGTAATATGTTCTCAGCAGTGTTTTAAATTGCTCTACTGTATCAGCCTGGCGAATTCCCATTGGCAGACTATTACAGATTTTAGGTGCATAGCAGCAGAAGGCTGCCTCACCACTTCTTTTAAGTTTTGTTCTTGGAATTCTAAGGAGACACTCATTTGAGGATCTGAGGTTACGATTTGGAATATAAGGTGTCAGACATTCCGATATATACGATGGGGCGAGATTATTTAAGGCTTTATAAACCATAAGCAGAATTCTAAAGTCAATCCTGAATGACACAGGTAACCAGTGTAGTGACATTAAAACTGGAGAAAAGTGTTCGGATTTTCTTTTCCTAGTTAGGATTCTAGCAGCTGCATTCTGCACTCGTTGCAAACGATTTATGTCTTTTTTGGGTAGTCCTGAGAGGAGTGCGTTACAGTAATCTAGTCGACTGAAAACAAACGCGTGAACTAATTTCTCAGCATCATTCAAAGATATAAGAGGTCTAACTTTACTTATGTTTCTTAAGTGAAAAAATGCTGCCCTAATGATCTGATTAATATGCGATTTAAAATTTAGATTACAGTCAACAATTACCCCTAAGCTTTTTACCTCCGTCTTGACTTTTAATCCTAATGTATCCAGTTTATTTCTAATAGCCTCATTGTATCCATTATTGCTAATCACTAAGATTTCAGTTTTCTCTTTATTTAACTTGAGAAAGTTACTATTCATCCATTCTGAGATACAAGTCAGACATTCAGTTAGTGAATCAATAGAATCGGGGTCATCAGGTGCTATTGTAAGAGCGGGAGTCATCCGTTTTAACAAGCAGCGTATTGCACTGATACAAAATAGCCTGCCCATTTAATTATTTAGGAATGGATAAATAAATTAAGATTTTGTACAAATAATGTTTTTCATTTTTCTTCCTTGATGGATTCTGGCACCCCCTGCAACAGTTGCTCGCACCCCAAAGAGTGTATATATATATGTGTGTGTGTGTATATGTATATATGTAGATATGTATTTATATGTATATATATGTATTTGTCTGTATATATGTGTGTGTATGTATATGTATGTGTATATGTAGATATTTATATATATGTATATATGTATATATATGTGGATGTATCTGTATATATGTATATATATATATGTATGTATATATATATATATATATATGACAGCAACACTCATCACTCACAACAGTGACAAAACAATTACATTGACAATCATGTTACGTTATTTTCAAAATGTTTCCTTTTCTTTTCATTACTTCTTTAACACACTACTTCTCCGCTGCGAAGCGCGGGTATTTTGCTAGTATCTATACTAATAAAAGGCAAAGCCCTCACTGACTCACTCACTCACTCACTCATCACTAATTCTCCAACTTCCCGTGTGGGTGGAAGGCTGAAATTTGGCAGGTTCATTCCTTACAGCTTCCTTACAAAAGTTGGGCAGGTTTTATATCGAAATTCTACGCGTAATGGTCATAAGCTGTTTTTCTCCATTTACTGTAATGGAGATGAGCTTGAACGCCATGGGGGCAGAGTTTCGTGTGACATCATCACGCCTCCCACGTAATCACGCAGTACATAGAAAACCAGGAAGACCTCCAAAAAGCGCTGAAGAAAACATGCATTATATAATTGAGAAGGCAGCGAAACAATAAGAAGCGGCGAGTGACATATACAACCATATTCATGAGTTCTGCTACTCGGAAAGAAAGCAAGGTGTAAACCTAAACTTTAAATTAAGTTCATAGACAGGCTGCCGCTGGCGTTTGTAATTTAGTGCCTGCCCATATAAGGCCATCCGTCAGCGGCAATCCAATAGCAAACTCCTACTAAATATTCACGGGTGAAGGACTGTGCTTATGCAGAGGAAGATGAGATGGTCAGGGTGGTGTTTGACACAAACTCAGCGAAACTGCGAGAGAAAGTTTTAAGTGCCAGGACTAAGGTAACATTAAATACAGCCATGGACATAGCACGAGATGGCACCAGCACAGCTGGGAACCTTCGATGCATGTACAGCGGCTCACGTGAACTGACGCAGTGCACAGATAAAAAGCAACAGTTCCAAAAGGCTGAACAAAACCAATTACACAATTGAAAAGGCAGCAAAAAATATTTAGCGTCTGATACATACAAGCATATTGATAAATCCAGCTACTGCGGAAACAAAGCACACGTTGGAAAAAGTCAATGTCCCGCTAAAGGAAGACAGTGTAAAAAACCCGTGCATGCAGTGTGTCAGGTCTCAGATAAAGAAGAAGACGAGCTGTTTATTGATGCAGTAAGAAACGAATCGATGAATGAAACCTGTCATCTTTACAACGATTGACAAACACGGAATGTAACTTGAACACAACACATCCTACAAATACGAACCTGATTGAAAGAAATAATGATAATCAAATCCTTGATGACAGCAACACTCAGTAACACTCACAAAACAAATACTGTATATTGACAGTCATGTTACGTTATTTTTAAAATGTTCCCTTTTCTTTTCTAGCTTTTTAACACACTACTTCTCGCTGCGATACGCGGGTATATATATATGTATGTATATATATATCCCGATCTACATACTCGAATAATGGATACTTTATTAGCCATCAATGATTGTTTTGGTAAAGCCATACTCAGTGTATTCATTAGATGAGCGGTAAAAAGTAAGAGCGAGGAGGATGACTTATTGAGGCATGCAGGCTGTAGTCTTGCGTCAACTCTATCTGAATTGCGCGATCACATTTGAAAAAATATATCTTTTCAAGTTCTATTTAGTCCATATGTGTCAAACTCAAGGGGCGGGCCACATCCGGCCGCGTGTAATTATATCCGCCCGAGATCATTTTATATACTGTATTATTGTTATTAATGGCCGGGTATATGAAGCGCTGGTAACACAATAAACTACAGATCCCATAATGCAGCGCTTCAGCTGCATTGCCGAACACTTACCAAGTTAATCAAGTCTAGCTTATGATGCTGCAAGTTATTGCGAAGCTAGCTCACACGATGCTGAAGAGAAAAGTTGATTCTGAAAATAGAGCCTTTAAAAACCGATGGGAGGCTGAGTATATGTTTACTGAACCCGTGTGTCTCATTTGTGGAGCTAATGTGGCTGTAATTACAGAATTTAATCTAAGGCGGCACTATGAGACAAAACATCAGGGTAACCTGAATGCAATGCAGAAGATACAGAAAGCAGAATAATTAAATAAGAATCTGACACTTCAGCGGACGTTTTACCGTGCACAATCACAAAGTGATTTCAAGTGAAGCTGCTTTTATGGGAGACACAAATGCACCAGTGCACTTGCCCCACTTTCCCTGTTGCCAAGTAATGTTAAACCAAGTCGTCACTACGGTGTTCCCAAATCGCACTTTGCTGATAAACTGGCGCACTGAGTTTGCACGGCGCTTTGGTGACTTTGAAGAACAAAAAGTCCGTCTACATGCGGCTCGAACCTTGTGCATGTTTGGTAGCACATATCTGTGTGAGAAGCTCTTCTCAGTGATAAAGACTAACAAAACAGCACACAGGAGTCGCCTCACTGATGAGCACCTGCAATCCATCCTGAGAATCTCCACAACACAGAACCTCACACCAAACATAAACGAACCTGTGGCCAAAAAAAGATGCCAGGCGTCCAGCTCTAAAATGACATATGAGCAAAGACAACTGAATGATTTGATTTGTTATTGCTGAAAGGAACACATTTTATTTATATTTCTAGGTTTTGTTATGCAGCATGTTCATATTTGAATTTGTATAATTTTGACAGGATATATTTTTATGGAGAGCAAAATCTTTTGGGATATTTAAAATCTAAGTTTATTTTTATATAAAATTACATAAGAGTAAAGAAATTTGAATGTTTGTTCTTTTAACGTTTACTTTATTTCTAACTTGTATAATTTAGACAGGATATATTTTTATGGAGAGCAAAATATTATAAGTTGTTTAAGGTTTGAGTTGATTTATTCACGAATAATATTCCTGTCTGTTTTTACCATTCCTACCAAAGATATTTCTGTCGACTAAATAAAAATTCCTTCTATTTAAAATTTAAATAGAACTTGAACAAATCGATAGTTCATAATATCCACGCAGACTTGCACGTAAGAGCGGGAGTCATCCGTTTTAACAAGCAGCGTATTGCACTGATCTGAAATAGCTGTGTGTGTATATATGTAGATATGTATGTATATGTATATATATGTTTATATATGTGTGTGTGTATGTATGTATATATACTTGTATATATATATGTATTTGTGTGTATATATGTGTGTGTATGTATGTATGTGTGTATGCATATGTATGTGTATATATGTAGATATATATATATGTATGTATATATGTGTATATATATGTGTATATGTATAGATATGTATATATATGTTTATGTGTGTGTAAATATATATATATATATATATACATATGACAACAACACTCATCACTCACAACAGTGACAAAACAATTACATTGACAATCATGTTACGTTATTTTCAAAATGTTTCCTTTTCTTTTTCATTGCTTCTTTAACACACTACTTCTCCGCTGCGAAGCGCGGGTATTTTGCTAGTAATATAATAAACATATTTTGCTGAATTTCATCTTAAAAATTATATCGTCATCATATCAGGTTGTGCAATACAGTAATCCCTCCTCGATCGCGGGGGTTGCATTCCAGAACCCTCCTCGATAGGTGATAATCAAATATGTTTGTATGGTTATTTTTATATATTTTAAGCCCTTATAAACTCTCCCACATGGTTTATAAATATTCTCTGCACAGTTATAAAGTAAACTCTCGTTTATTGCGGTTAATCCGTTCCAGACTCTACCGCGATAAATGAATTTCCACGAAGTAGAATTCTTTATTTATAAATCTAATATTTTTGCAGTTAGAGCATAGAAAACCTGTTTACGACCTTCTAAATACGTTTTTTAACATTATTAGAGCCCTCTAGACATGAAATAACACCCTTTGGTCAAAAGTTTAAACTGTGCTCCATGACAAGACAGAGATGACAGTTCTTTCTCACAATTAAAAAGAATGCAAACATATCTTCCTCTTCAAAGGAGTGCGCGTCAGGAGCAGAGAATGTCAGAGAGAGAGAGAGAGAGACAGAGAGAGAGAAAAAAGCAAACAATCAAAACTCAATACGTGCTGTTGGGCTTTTAAGTATGAGAAGCACCGTGATAAAGCGGCAGCAAGGAAGGGAGCAATGTGAACGTAGTCTTTCAGTATTTTCTAGAGGAGCGTCCATATCCTCTAAGCAAACAGCCTCTATGCAAACAGCCCCTCTGCTCACACCCCCTGCGTCAGGAGCAGAGAATGTCAGAGAGAGTGAGAGAGACAGAGAAAAGCAAACAATCAAAAATCAACATGTGCTGTTAGAGCTTTTAAGTGTGTGAAGCACCGCGCGGGTATATCATTGAGGAGTTTTATTTAATACGTAATACGTGCTCTGATTGGGTAGCTTCTCAGCCATCCGCCAATAGCGTCCCTTGTATGAAATCAACTGGGCAAACAAACTGAGGAAGCATGTACCATAAATTAAAAGACCCATTGTCCGCAGAAATCCGCGAACCAGCGGAAAATCCGTGATATATATTTAGATATGCTTATATTTAAAATCCGCGATGGAGTGAAGCCGCGAAAGTCGAAGAGCGATATAGCGAGGGATCACTGTATTATTATTATATATCGCAAGTTTACAGTGAGTTAATTGTGCTTATAAAGTACAAAGCGTTCTACAAGGACCACTTGATGGACTGATTGAGTGCATTTATAGTTTTTGGGATGAAACTGTTTCTGAACCGTGAGGAAAGGCTTTGAAGCGTTTGCTGCAGTTCAATAGACAGCATGGCTGAGGCAGCATGTGCTATTTGATGTATATTGATAATTCTCTTTCCAATCAGCTGCTGTAGAGCTGTGATTCCCCAGTCAGATACAGTGATATAAATACTCCGAGTGGTGCAGTGAGAGCAATAAGGAAAAAGATGATCTTCTGTGGCAACCCCTAACAGGAGCAGCTGAAAGAAAAATAATAAGAAGAAGAAGGTGAAGTGAGAGTAACAACACTAAAGCAGCTATGGTATTTAGAACAGTTTGACCATTCTGTGGACCATTATATTGTTACAGGTTAATTACAAGCAGATGCATTAAACTAATAAACAATATGAGGTTAATTTCAGTGTATTTATAAAGCTGCGTCAGGGTTGTAGATCTAAAAAAGAAAGGGAAACCACACTGGAACAATAGCACAGCTCTGATGCTGGGTGCCACCAGTTTGCAAAATGGAGAGGACAATGCGTACGCCAGTGTTGGAGCTACCGTGAAAATGAGCATGGCTTTCCGCCAAGTTTTGGTTTTAAGCATCGCAATTTGAGCGTGGAAATGGGTTTCCGCAACATTTTTGTGCATACGCACCGTTTATACATGAGGCCCCAGGACAATTTGAGTTGTTGTGTGAAATACTGTCAACCCTTACAATAAATATATATATATATATATATATATATATATATATATATAAAATATATGCATTTGCAATTCCCACAGTTCATTATATCTTCTGTTCTGTTTCACAATGAACATATGGACTGAACATAATTATTACACATGCACTGATCAGCCACACCATTAAAACCACTGACAGGTGATCATTCATTATATCATTACAATGGCACCTGTCACAGGGTGGAATATTAGGCAGTTAGTGAACAATCAGTTCTTGAAAGTGAAGTTTTGGAAGGAGGAAAAATGGGCAAACATAAGGATCTGAGAAATTTCACAAGGGCCAAATTGTGATGGCTAGACAACTGGATCAGAGCTTTTCCAAAATGAGAGGTCTTGTGGAGTGTTCCTGGTATGTAGTGGTTATTACCTACCAAAAGTGGTCCATGGAAGGACCACTTGGAAGGACCAAGTAAAGAAGGGTCATGGGTCATGGTGTGGGTCATGGGTGTCCAAAGCTCACTGATGGGGAGTAAGGGCTAACCTATCTGGTCTAGTCCTACAGATAAGCTACTGAAGCACAATTTGCTGAAAAACTTAATGCTGACCATGCAAGAAAGGTGTCAGAACACACGGTGCATTTCAGCTTGCTGTGTATAGGGCTGTGTTGGTGGAGATAGGTCAGAGTGTCCTTGATGGCTCCTGTCCACCATCAAAAGCAACTACAATGGGAATATGACCATCAGAACTGGACCAGAGAGCAAAGGAAGAAGGTGGCCTGATCTGATGAATTACATTTTCTTTTAGATCATGTAGACGGCAAGGTGCTTGTGTGTTGCTTACCTGGGGGAAGGATGGCAGGAGGATACATTATGGGTAAAAGGCAACTGAGTGCCGGAAATGATCTAGGCAATGTTCTTCTGTGAAACCTTGGATCCTGTCATGGCATGTGGATGTTACTTTGACATGTAGCCATCAGCCATACCACATGCACTTCAGAAGACTTCTTCCACCTGAAGCTAAGCCAGTACTTGGATGGGAGACCATCTAGGAAAAGCATGGGTTACTGCTGGGAGAGGTGTTGGTGAGGCCAGCAGGGGGCACTTATCATGTTGTCTGAATGTAAATCGCAATGCAACAGTGCAATGATAGGGACACTGTGCTGTAAAAATGGCACCGTCCTTCAGATGAGACGTAATGAGACGTAAAACTAAGGTCCTGACTCTCTGTGGTCATAAAACATCCCTTGGCATCCTTCATAAAGATGAACAGTTAATGAACAGTTGATGACCCAGCAGGGGGCACTTATCCTGTTGTCTGAATGGCTACTTATGATGACCAGCATAAGACACTTCCCACTTCAAAGTTCAATCAGCAACTACCCTGACAGGTAACAGCCTAAGGCCCAGTATTAGCCATCAGTTTGATGACCCAGCAGGGGGCACTCATCCTGTTGTCTGAATGGAAATCCCAATGCAACAGTGCAATGTTGGGGACACTGTGCTGTAAAGATTATCATGAATATACAAAGTACAAATTCACCATCTTTGAAAGTCAGTTTTAGGATGTGGAAACACATGATTACAAAAATTCTGGACTATGGCATTAAAGGAATCGGTATTTAAATAAAATTCCAAACAAAAACCTCTTTCATTACTGCCTAAGCTCCTTGTTTATAGAGAAGGGTTTAATGGAAATACTTCAGGATTGGCTACTTCTAATGACCATCATAAGACACTTCCCACTTCACAGTTCAATCAGCAACTACACTGACAGGTAACAGCCTAAGGCCCAGTATTAGCCATCAGTTTGATGACCCAGCAGGGGGCACTTATCCTGTTGTCTGAATGTAAATCCCAATGCAACTGTGCACTGATGGGGACACTGTGCTGTAAAAATGGCACCGTCCTTCAGATGAGACGTAAAACTAAGGTCCTGACTCTCTGTGGTCATAAAACATCCCTGGGCGTCCTTCATAAAGATGAACAGTTAATGAGACAATCTGTGTTGCTTCTTTACCCAGCGTATCTGACTCATATACTGTACTATTAGGGCAGTGTTCCTGCAGGCCTTTTTGTCTTAGTCACTATTCATTAGTAATCCTAAATGTGTCATATGCAGAATTACAAATCATGTCTGTGTGCATGCAAATAGTGCATCTTAGTCTGAGCTAGTCTGAATAGAATAGAATAGATTAGAATATAATAGAATAGAATAGAATAGAAATCTGGACCTCAGTGGCTCCAAACATAGCAGCACTTTTAAAGCTGAAGAATCCCACATGTATGAGTATGTAGATACATGTCTGTCAAATGAGAAACAAATAAATACACACTGCAAACAGTATTACAGAATAATTCACCAGGTCAGCAGAGCTTTGATCATGGCCACTTTAGAGATTATGCAAATTTCAGGACAACCATGCTTAAATAGCAAACAAGCAATTGCTCAGCTGATAGAAATTAATACTGGGAATGTATGCTTTCAGAATATGCTTCTTTATCTAGATACAGTAGTTAATGCAATTGAAAGTGCCTGAAGGCAAGAAGCTGCTGCTGTGAAACAAGAAAGAGTTATGTAATAATAGTGTCTATATTTTCAGATTATCATGAATAAACAAAGTACAAATTCACCATCTTTGAAAGTCAGTTTTAGGATGTGGAAACACATGATTACAAAAATTCTGGACTAAGGCATTAAAGGAATGGGCATTTAAATAAAATTCCAAACAAAAAGTAGCTCTTTCATTACTGCCTAAGCTCCTTGTTTATAGAGAAGGGTTTAATGAAAATACTTCAGGATTGGCTACTTCTGATGAACAGCATAAGACACTTCCCACTTCACAGTTCAATCAGCAACTACACTGACAGGTAACAGCCTAAGGCCCAGTATTAGCCATCAGATTGATGACCCAGGAGGTAGATGGGACTGACGTCGACAAACTCAGAGGAAGTACAGTATAAGACAATCAGAAAAATTGAGATACAGATAGAAAGACCGAGTGAGTGAAAGGCACACAAGATAATCTTCACCTGGGGCCTCATGTATAAACGGTGCGTACACACAAAAATGTTGCGTACGCCCATTTCCATGCTCACATCATAATGTTTAAAAACTAAACTTGGTGTAAAACCACGCACATTCTCACGCCAGCTCAAACCATAGCATACACAAGTTTTCGGCTCAGTTTTGCAAACTGGTGACACCCAGCGTCAAAGCTGTGTTACTTTTCCTGGGTGGCTTCCCTTTATTTTTTAGACTCACATCCCTGACACAGCTTTATCAAATACACTGACATTAACCGCATATCGTTTCTAAGTTTAAGGCATCTGATTGTAATCAACCTGTAACCATATAATGGTGCACGGAATGACAAAACTATTCCAAATACTATAGCTGCTTCAGCGTTGTTACTTTCAGTGCACCACTGAGTATTTTAATCCACTGTATCTGAGTGTGGAATCACAGCTCTACAGCAGCTGATTGGAAAGAGGATTATCAGGATACAGCATCTAGCACATGCTGCCTCAGCCATGCGCACAGTCTCTTTGAACTTCCCCCTTTCAGTAAATGCTTCAGAGCGAAACTTGCAGTTCAGAAACAGTTTCCATTCAAGATTTAATTCTAAACACACTCAATCAGTCCATCAAGTGCTCCTGGTAGAACTGTTTGTACGTACAGTATAAGTACAATTACCTAATTGTAAACTTGCACTACGATTGTAATATTGCACAACTTGAGCCACTTATGCTTTCATATTGCATATTTTTCATTGTTTTTTATTGTATTATTATTATTATTGTTGTTGTTGTTGCTGTTGTTATTTTACCATTTTATAGGAAAATAAGTTTATGGAGGATTTGCATATTGAATCTCATTGTACCAAACAATAACAATAAAGGAATTCAATTCAATTCAACAGAAGAGATATTTACAGATGATGACGAATGGCTTCTAAGTCGATTTAGATTTCCAGGCGCTATCTTCTTGGAGCTCTTGATATCATTTTAAGATCAAATGCTATGAAGTATATATATTACATTATACAGATACATTTTTAACTTAATTTAAATAATGCATACCGTTATTAAACGTATGGATATGGTAGAGGGCGGCACGGTGGCGCAGTGGTAGCGCTGCTGCCTCGCAGTTAGGAGACCCGGGTTCGCTTCCCGGGTCCTCCCTGCGTGGAGTTTGCATGTTCTCCCGTGTCTGCGTGGGTTTCCCTCCGGGCGCTCCGGTTTCCTCCCACAATCCAAAGACATGCAGGTTAGGTGGATTGGAGATTCTAAATTGGCCCTAGTGTGTGCTTGGTGGGTGGGTGTGTTTGTGTGTGTCCTGCGGTGGGTTGGCACCCTGCCCAGGATTGGTTCCTGCCTTGTGCCCTGTGTTGGCTGGGGTTGGCTCCAGCAGACCCCCGTGACCCTGTATTCGGATTCAGCGGGTTAGAAAATGGATGGATGGATATGGTAGATGGTGGTAGAGACAAGCTGGTGCCCCGTTCAGGGATTGTTTCTGCCTCACATTGTATGTTTGCTGGGATTGGCGCAGCCCTGAATGGATAGATGGATGAAATAATTAAACATGTACTACAAAGATATTTCAATGTTTCTTAAAAGTTTTGAAGAATCGTCATTCTAAGCTTACAGATGGCTTGACATTTATTAAAGAGCTGATTGTGTGGAGATTGGTTACTTGGAGAAAGAAAAGAAAGGACAGTAAATAGGGGTTATTACGTTTGAAAGAGACAGTACTGCTGCACTAAATTACTTCATCGAGGGTCGTGCACAGCGCAGCAAGCATCTTGCAGGAGACAGAAACAATCTCTGGACAGGGTGCCAGCTCGTCACTACCATTGCGCCACTGTGTCCCCATGTTTAATACACGCTTTAATTCATTTCATCATGAAAATGATATCAAGTATATATCTTAGCATTTAAATTGTTCAGAGAGCTGCAATATCATGAATGTGATGTGGTCTGTGTCCTGTTGGCGTAAGAGAAAGCCCTTTTAAGAAGCAAGTAGTGATTCACACACATAGAGTACATAGAAGAAAACATAGAATATGAAGCATTTAACATACTACTTTAGTTAAAATGGGATTTGAGAAACTAGTAAATTAAAAGATATCAATATTAAGTTTATAACGTTCTTCTTTAAAAAGTAAATGAACTACGTGATTAATGTTGAAATTTCAAGCTTTTTTACCCACTGTTTCTCTGTACCCAAATAAGCTTCCATATGACACTCAGACAGTGGGCTACGACTCTGTTTTTCACTGCGACTTTGATATCTGACCACTTCTTTTTTATTTCGGCACTGTGCGATTTTCTGCACTTGAACTTTTCATCAACTTCTTTTTGTTGTTTATACAACTGCTTAAACCAACAAATAGTATGTTTTTCTTTGCCTCCACTTGGCATTCACTGAAATTCTTTTTTTTCCCTGTGCTTTTGCCATTGTCTTTTCATAGAACACTGAACTTAAGGGAATATTTATATTGATTAACATATTCAAACAGGCATAATTCTGCGAAGAGTCTGGGAGGGGCAGCAGGCACATGCATAAGCGTTACATTTCATGCAGACTGGGATTTATGTAGTGGAAGCTGGCTTACGCACGGTTTTCAGCATCTGAATTTTTTTGTGCATACGCACATTTCGACTTTTGCCCGTAGGCCATATTTTAGTATAAATTCTATACACAGTGTCATGCATGAGGCCCCTGGAGTGGAAATACTTAATTAGGGGTTATCTTATAAATTCCCAGTTAAGAAATACAGTGATCCCTCGCTATATCACGCTTCGACTTTCGCGGCTTCACTCCATTGCGGATTTTAAATGTAAGCATATCTAAATATATACCATGGATTTTTCGCTGGTTCACGGATTTCTGCGGACAATGGGTCTTTTAATTTATGGTACATGCTTTCTCAGTTTGTTTGCCCAGTTGATTTCATACAAGGGACACTATTGGCGGATGGCTGAGAAGCTACCCAATCAGAGCACGTTTTACTTATTAAATAAAACTCCTCAATGATATACGATATCCTTCCCTCGCGGTGCTTCGCACACTTAAAAGCTCTAACAGCCCGTATTGATTTTTGATTGTTTGCTTTTCTCTGTCTCTCTTACTCTCTCTGACATTCTCTGCTCCTGACACAGGGGGTGTGAGCAGAGGGGCTGTTTGCACAGTGGCTGTTTGCTTAGAAGATACGGACGCTCCTCTAAAAAATGGGGGTTTACTGTATAACTGTGCGGAGAATATTTATAAACAGTGTGGGAGAGTTTCTAAGGGCTTAAAATTTATAAAAATAACTATACAAACATATGGTTTCTACTTCGCGGATTTTCACCTATCACGGGGGTTCTGGAACGCAACCCCCGCAATCGAGAAGGGATTACTGTATTTCATACTATACTATGATTAAAGGAAGTAACTTGACATAAGAAGTAGAAGTAAAGAAAAAACATACATTCTATTCTTTGGCAATATTTTTCATGGTGTTTCTGCATTACCATGCAGTAGATAAAAAACTGCCAATATTAAAAGTTGTTGTATATATCCATCTATTATCCAACTTGCTATATCCTAACTACAGGGTCACAGGGGTCTGCTGGAGCCAATCCCAGCCAACACAGGGCGCAAGGTAGGAAACAAACCCCGGGCACGGCGCCAGCCCACCGCAGGTTGTAGTATATATTCTTGTACAAAATGCATTTTTTGTATCTTGGACAAGTTTTTGGGCTCATTTTGGTTTTCACCATGTTAAGTTAAGAAAGATCAAACATGCAGTTAACAAATATTGTAGGACAAAAATCAAGTACTCTGGTACACAGCAAACCAGGACTGACTCTCCCTACCAAATAAAAAGGATAAGTTATCTACTCTACTTTATATTGTCGTGCACAGAGAATTGTCATGTTGTGTTCAAGAAATATGAGCTGAAATTATTCTGCACTTCTGCCTGCATTATCCCCATGCATCACACATCCCGATTAGCTGCAGATGGATATAAACGAGAGTTTTGATCACTTTGTAACTAAGTTAAAATTGTAGGTGAAGGGGTGTGCTTATGCAAATTCCGAGAGACTGTGTTTGTGGGGGATTGACAGTTAAGGCGGGTGGGGGAGTCACGTCATCATCTCCCCGCCCATTCATCTCATTTCAATCTGAGCTGAGCTCATGCTAACGCCGTCTTCCGAAGCAACTTCGTCAGACTGCCACCAAATACTCACAGAAAAATCCACAAGTTAATACACACGCTCTCTCTAGAGTTTCTCCACACTGAATCCTCCAGGCACTACTTACAAAAGGTTACATTGACAATCGTGTTACGTTATTTTTAAAATCTTTCCTTTTCTTAGCACAAGCAAAGCTGAGAAGCTTCGATGCATGTGCTCCATAACGCGTTAAAAAATAATGCATTTAATCACACTTTGCATTACAAGCAAAGGGGAACTTTTGTCAATGCATGATTTCCTGGTACACCGATTACATTGATCAGCGCATTTTACCCTCGCACCCCCTTGGTTTGAGAAGAAGTATGAAAAAATATGAGGTTAACACAGAAAAACAGATCACCAATTCAAGATTTATGAATAATCGATTCGCCATCAATAATTGTTTTGGTAAAGCCATACTCAGTGTAATCCTCCTTCCATTTTATAATTTTTCCGCCACTAGCCATGATTAAATGAACGGTAAAAAAGTAAGAGCGAAGCGAGGGTGACTTACTCAGGCAGGCATATATATGACAGCAACACTCATGACAATGTCAATCATGTTACGTTATTATTAAAATGTTTCCTTTTCTTTTTCATTACTTCTTTAACACACTACTTCTCCACTTCGAGGCGCGGGTATTTTGCTATATATATAATATATGAATTACCTCCAAAGACGCTGAGACTTTTGATATCATGAACGTGTGTACAAAAGGGGTCTCCTGCCCAGCAAAAGTCGAGCAGCCAGCGCGCATGCATAGCTGTGCCGGCCTTTGAGACGCTGACTGCGCTTCTGCTTTAAGTCAAAGTGAGCACTTTTAATTTTTTTCATCCTCCCCCTGCGCTATAGCCCAGACAAGTGCAAACACGGGACCCCTTTTCTACACCAACGCAAAATAATATTAAGGCGATTCACACTTTCTTTTGCACGATACGATTATGAGGTCCTAAACTCGATTATGAAGACACGCACACGAGTGGAGGACTGACAGTGCCATCACAGCCGATTAATGGCGGGACGCCTCACCAGTCTACACAAGACCCACCGCGACTGTCCCCAAAAGGCGATCATAACGCCAGCGAACACATCTCTCTATACTATATAAAAGAAAAAGGCAACTTTCCTTTCTTAACACCTTTTTTCGTTTTATGCCAAACCAAAGCCTTTCTCTCTTAACACTGCAGAGGACACAAAACTAATTTTCTTTAATTGCCGGTAAGGCACATTACCAGAGGCACAAATTTGAACTTTCACATAGAAAATGTAATTTCTATACCACAGCCGTTGTGTAGCGCCTTTCAAAAGGGATCTACTACCGAGAGATGATCCATATACATTTTAGCTGCTGTTAGTTACTTACCTGTTGTGTTACACAGTCTTTAAAATGTAGTTTACCCAAGAACCACTCCAGTAGTGATCAGTGTACCTGTACTTCTTGAAACGTTAATGTTTTACTGTTTAATAACTTATAGACTATATTTTATTATTTTTCCCTTGCACTCAGTGACCAAAGCTATACACACACATATAGACACATACAAACATACACACAAGTATATGTATGTGTATATATATGTATGTATGTGCATATATATATATGCACACACACACCCCATCTTGATTATATATATATATATATATATATATATATACACACACACACACACACACACACACACATACATACATACATACATACATATATATAATTTGTGTGTGTGTATGTATGTGTGTGTATATATGATGTAGATAGGTATGTATATATATATGTGTATATGTAGATATGTATATAGATATGTAGATATGAAGATATGTATGTGTATATATATATGTATGTATGTATGTATGTATGTGTGTGTGTGTGTGTGTGTGTGTGTGTGTGTGTGTGTGTGTGTGTGTGTATATATATATATGACAGCAGCAATCCAAGCTGTGAGAAAACAGTAAAAAGGAGGCGTGTCAGACGTCGTGGTACATTTTCTGATACAGCTACCGAAAACAATTTCGTGACGCTGCCGCCAAATACACAAAACAATTACTTTGACAATCATGTTACATTATATTTAAAATGTTTCCTTTTCTTTTTCATACCTTCTTTAACACACTACTTCTCCGCTGCGAAGCGCGGGTATTTTGCTATATATATATATATCACAGCGACACTCATAACAGTGACAAAACAATTACATTAACACTCATGTTACGTTATTTTTAAAATTTTTCCTTTTCTTTTTCGTACCTTCTTTAACACACTACTTCTCCGCTGCGAAGCGCGGGGAAGTTGCTAGTACTTAATATACTGCAAAAATCTAAAAATATATTAATACTATCATATTGTATATTCCTGTACTGTAATAAATAATAATGTTGTTGTAGGTGGCCCTAGCAATTGAAATCTTTAATAAGAAGGGCTAAATAATAACTAACAACAAAATTAACTATTTCTTACAATTCAGACCAATATTTTCAACATTTTATTTGCTAAAGTGAGTAAAAAAGAAAAGTAAGGTCAATACGTCTTATAAATGGCTCTAATTATAAATATTAGTTTAATAGTTTCTGGAGGTAATCGAACACAGTGACCATTAAGCCAACAAGGAATTGCAAAACTTGAAAGTAACTGGGCATAATGGTTTTCTTCCTGGCCAAATTTACACAGCAACAGACAACCATAGAAGATAAAATGCAAATGTATGTGATAGTTTTGATAAACTATTAAGGTAATCATAGACTTGAACACATTATCACCAAATGTTATTATGAGCCTTCACACTGGTATGTCTTACTGCCCGTTGTGATGTTTTGCATGCTTGACACAATGGTTTCCTAATTTATTCACCAATGCCTATGAATACAAATTTCTTCTCTCCCAGGTTTTAAACATCTGTATTCAAAAGCATGGTCCCCTAATGAGTGCAAATGCAGAATAATTTTGAATAAATTTGAGCAACATCATAGTTTTTATTTTATTGCTAAACAGGAAGGTCTGAAAACTATTGTCCTTTCATTAGCACGCAAAAACAGGGATGGAACTAGCAATACTTGCACCTTCAACTGTTAAACAAATAATACAGATGTAATTTGTGAGTTTTTTCTATGACTGAACGGCTCTTCTGTACTGCCAATAAGTTAAGGAAGATAAATCAATCATTGTTTAATCGTTGATGGAAGCTTAGTTTTGGCTGTTGTCTAAAGAAACCTTCTTCTATAGCTGCCAAGCACATGATTAAGCTTTAGTCCTAAACAGATCAAATAATATGATTGAATCAATAAACTGGAATCAAAGTAAATGAGCCATGCCTTAAAGTGATAGCAGTCAACTATTACAGCATTTTCCTGCACTATGTTACAAATTTGAATGTATTTACAATCACTAAATTTTAAATGAAAAATAAAATTGCACTAACTGCATTAGACTTGGTCATATCTGCATTAAAATGCATATGTGACTCTATGTGATCTATAACTGCAGGCAACTTCATTACTAGTTAATCAGTCATACTACTGTCATATATAGACAATCACAGCAATTTGTTGTCAAAGTTTCATAAACAGCCAAATGCATGTAAGCAGTACTCATTTTGGAGCCATTTTTGCAATGCCAAAAAAGACACCATGCTTTTTTTTTTTATAAATTACATGCATTTCCTTTTTACTGTATTAACAATAAACAAGTTAATATTTCTAATGTAGTAATATTGAATTTAACATCTTTCTCCCCATTAAAACCCATAGTATTTATTATAAATGTTAAATAAAGAATGAAAACTGTACTGTATTTCTCCCAATAGTTTTGCAATTCAATGCAACTTTACCATTTTCTGCTGAAGATCTTAGATATAACCAGAAGAGTAATTAATGTTGAGCTAAGAATCCACAAACCATTTATGTACCCTTAGCTTGACCTATAAATCTAATTTTTAATTTCTTAAGACTTACAGAAGTGGCGCTGTTAGAACATCACTGCAATGCTTGTGAAAAAAGGGGAAACAGTCAGGTAATTAAATAAAAGCAGAATAGTGAGATGATTAGAAAATAGAAACCAAAGGAACATTCACAATTGATGTCAGGTCATAAATTAAGGTCTGTTACACTTTAAACAAGCAAAGCCAGCAAAGAACTTTAAAAAAGGCAAATAACCTTAATAAAAATGGAAATAAACAACAGAAAGAGTCACACACATAGTATGATGAAACAATAATATAATATTGATAATTATGTAATAGTTTAAACTCCTCAATAAAAATTATTGTGTAGTGGATCTTCAAAACATGTCTTTTCGTGATCTTCAGTCAAGGGGAGTACTCTTGAGTGATATTTTTATTTCCAGACCTGTGTCATTCTAAGGGCTTTATTCAACTCCAACCTGCTGAACCAAATTTAGTCCCACAGCTTCTCCCGCTCACAGCACTAAAATTACATTGTGTACCATAATGTATTAAGGCAGGTCCCACAAGCCCCACAGTAATTCCACCAGAAATTATGTCTCTAAGTGTCGATCAAGTGCTGCATTAATTAATTAAATTTATTAAAGCCGTTGCCAGATACCACCTTATGTTGACGGTCGGATGAATTCAACCCAATATCAACAAATTCTTCAGGATAATGTTCAAGCATCAGTCACAAAGTTTCTCTGAACATGCTGGTAATTTTTAGAGTTATTTTATCATGTTTACTGTGCTTTCATTTTGTTTCACTTTTTTCCTTAGGGGATTCACCATTATGAAAATTTTAGAGCCTCTTGCTTTTGGTAACAACATCCACTGCCATCGTGTTATTTCCCAGAAACTAAAATTGAGTTGCCACAATTCAAGACAGCAGCACACTGCTGCCAATTGTATAACTTTCCTGAATGTTTTTAAAACAAATTTCATAAGTTTCAAAGTTATTTATTTATTCTTGTCTTTATGGGCTCTAAACTTTGGGACACTTTCTGGTGTTTATTGTCTTTTTTGTTTTTTTACCCATCCTGGTTTTTGACGATAATTCTTTCTATGTCCTAAATAATCCTATGTTAATCATCCTTCCCCTATTCTTAGGCAAATCAAAAGTACTATTGAAATATACAAAGTATCTCTATAATAAATAAAATGACACAATAAACGGCATTTAATCACATTTAATATGTTTTTGTTATAAGATACACTACCACTCTCTGTATAACAACTAAATGTACTATTTGGAATCAAAATATTGGTCTCTAGTAATATGAACACTGAATTAAAGAAGGCATAGTTTTTCAGATGAAAAACTATATCAACAAATATCTTCAATCTCTGCTCTTACTGAAACTGTACTTAACATGTTAAGAAAGTAAAGCGATATACCTGAAAAGGATTACAATGGCAAAAGACACCATGCTTTTTTTTATAAAATTCATGTTTTTCCTTTTTTTCCCCATTAACTTTAACCAAATTAATATTTCTAATGTAGTAATACTGAAATAACCCTTATACAATACATTTTAAAAAGCTTGTTTCAAGAGCTTCCAACATGCCTCAGGTTACCATTATTGTGCTTTACTGTAATGATGTGATTCCTGAATGGATAAAAAAATCTTTATTACATAATTACCAGTGTGATTACAACATTGATTTAATGATCAAGACAAATGCTGTGAGAAAGAATCTCTCCTGGTTAAAGTTATATGGGAACACTCATGCCGGTTGCTGCAAACCAAGTGACCAGATAGAAAAATGAAACTAGTAATCTAGCACAGACTCTAATAATAATTATGCCCTCAGGACTAACACATTTTATTCAGTAAAGACTCTTGACATGCTTAAAATGACTATTTCAGCTACACTGACAAAGCACTCTTGTACTCTTAGGATACTAAACTGCTAAAGTGACATTTACTCTTTGCCCACGTGCCAAATAAAAACCAAATCTTTTAGAAAGCCGTCTAAAAAAGACTCTAACTAGCATATTTGCTTCCCTTGACAGAAATTTCCAAAAAACATAATCACAGATTATAGACTAGCTCTGTTTAAGTAAACTGTAAACTCAATTTACTCTGTGTAGTAACAGTGGTGATAGTAGTAGTAGTAGTAGTAGTACAAAAGAGCTGCCTTACTTACAGACAACAGTGAAATTCTTATCTACAAGTCCGAGCACCATGCAATGTCACCAGCCCTCTGCTGCTATTACAATGTGAATTGAGTATTGTTCAAAAATGAGCAATTATTATGTCTTTAATAATTTTATTTACAATGTTAATAAGCTTAGTTGATTCACAAGTGTCTAGGAAAACTCAGTTTGTCATTTAAAGAATGTCCTCAGTAGAATCATTTCAGTTCTAAGGCAATTTACAAGATTCAAAGTAACACGTTACAGGTGTTTATACAAAATTATATAATCTTAGACTTTTTGTTTATCCCACTGGTGCAGAAATATGTACCATTTAAAAGTCTGTTGCTTGATTAGGCCAGTTTTCTACTGAGGTGTGGGATCTGTAATGATGAAAATGTATCCATTAGGAATATCTTATATTCAATGCCCTGAATGGAAGTGTGGCTCATGTGACAGTCTTGTGGTCTATGAATGTGCAGATTTGTGCCTTGTCCTTCAGTATTGCTTGGCTCCTTAGACTCATTAGCATAAAGATTAAAGTTCTTGTGTAAAACTAGAAAAAAACATTAATCACCTTAACTGGCATTATATATTATATAACCCTCACACCAGATGCCAGACACCAGATAAAAGTCCAATAATCTATATATATAATTCACTAAGGCAAGACAACCATGGAAAGCACGCCGGAAGGGGCATGGATTCACTGAGCTGCCAACAAGTAAGACACCTATAGCACACGCAGGAAGGAGCCACGCCCACTAACTCCTAGCACCTCCGAGCCACGTTGACTGTTCATAGAGGCATGTTTCTCGCGGAGGTGAATCGCCATATGCAGTGCTGTAAAACGGTTTGCGAGGGGTATCCCATGGGATCCTTAAAACAATTCTTTCCAACTGAGGTTAAAACACAATAAAGTAAAAACCGAGTTTTTGGTTACGATGCACGACCCCATGCACCATAGCAAACTGTTTTACACACTACATACAGCAATTCGCATCCGTGACAAACATGCGTCTTCTTCACTCACGGACAATTATATGTTGCTCTCTCCAGAGTTCCATCTTTTCATTCACTTTCTGTTGTATCCTCAAACCCTCCCTTTTTAGACAACTGTGTCTTTCCAGAAGTGTTCAACCATCAATAAATAATTATGCTGCGTTTGTTATGCCGCGGCTTCACTATTGTGTTGTATTTTGCTCTCTCCAGAGTTCCATCTTTTCATTCACTTACTGTTGTATTCTCACACCAACCCATTTTAGACAACCGTGTCTTTCCAGAAGTGTTTAGCATTCAATTAATAACTATGCATGAGATTGAGCGTGAGTCTACCAGGCGCAGAGAGGCGTGGGTAAGCCGTTGAACCCCATTCGGGCTGCAAACCGTGGAATTCCCACTAAGTGCGACTCATACGCTCCCACTGGTTGTGTCCCAACCCTTTGTGCACACCCTCCTCCCACCTCGCTACTACCGTGGTCGGGTGTCTTGGTGGATTCTATATAGAAAAGCAGCCAAAACCGCACAAAGGAATGAAACGTCTACGTGAGTCACAGATGCATCCAGACTGTGTAAAGACGACAGCGACTCCAGTAACAAGTTGGAGGTGGGCACATGAGCGGGCAGTGCATACTGAACAAGAAATCAGCAGACTAGCATGACGGAGAGAACTGAGTGGACGTCCTTCTCCTCTCCTGCCGTTCCACACTCCGTGCCTGAGCGCAGTGCACTTGCATCCCTCCATCTGGCAGGAGAAGGCGCGATGAGGGTCCGCCAGTTTTCAGTCACGGACGATTGTGTGTTGGTTCGTTCCATGCATTGTTACAATGTTGCTTTTCTTGCTGATTTATTACATTACCGATTTTTCAAATGTTCATTTTCTCCCTGTGCTTAAAAATCATTAAAAAATCGGCCTGATTGTGCGGCGTATGGTACGCGGCGGGTTGGTTTGTTTAATTTATTAGGACAATAAAGTGCGCAAAGCACCCTACACTCCACAATACTCATACAATACTCAATAAATCAATACACAAATCAATCCTCCTACTCCCAGACGCGTTGCCACCCTTCCTCCCGACTCAGTTTGTCCATCTGGGATCTCTCACAGTATCTTATAGATCTTGACCCGGAAGTGCTTCTGAACCCTCAGTCCATGTGACTTCCTAGCACTTTCAAGTCAGACCAAAACTCTTTTTTTTCATCCCGGAAGTACATCATTTCCTCTGTCGCTGTGCCTAAGATGTACTTCCGGGTTATAGGGAAAATAAACATCTCCAAGCCTCCCTGCAGCATTATTTAAAAATAACGTAACATGACTGTCAATTTAATTGCTTTGTCACTGTTATGAGTGTTGCTGTGATATATATATATATATACTAGCAAAATACCCGCGCTTCGCAGCGGAGAAGTAGTGTGTTAAAGAAGTAATGAAAAAGAAAAGGAAACATTTTAATAATAACGTAACATGATTGACAATGTAATTGTTTTGTCATTGTCATGAGTGTTGCTGGCATATATATATATATATACAGTGGTGTGAAAAACTATTTGTCCCCTTCCTGATTTCTTATTCTTTTGCATGTTTGTCACACAAAATGTTTCTGATCATCAAACACATTTAACCATTAGTCAAATATAACACAAGTAAACACAAAATGCAGTTTTTAAATGATGGTTTTTATTATTCAGGGAGAAAAAAAAATCCAAACCTACATGGCCCTGTGTGAAAATGTAATTGCCCCCTGAACCTAATAACTGGTTGGGCCACCCTTAGCAGCAATAACTACAATCAAGCGTTTGCGATAAATTGCAATGAGTCTTTTACAGCGCTCTGGAGGAATTTTGGCCCACTCATCTTTGCAGAATTGTTGTAATTCAGCTTTATTTGAGGGTTTTCTAGCATGAACCGCCTTTTTAAGGTCATGCCATAACATCTCAATTGGATTCAGGTCAGGACTTTGACTAGGCCACTCCAAAGTCTTCATTTTGTTTTTCTTCAGCCATTCGGAGGTGGATTTGCTGGTGTGTTTTGGGTCATTGTCCTGTTGCAGCACCCAAGATCGCTTCAGCTTGAGTTGACAAACAGATGGCCGGACATTCTCCTTCAGGATTTTTTGGTAGACAGTAGAATTCATGGTTCCATCGATCACAGCAAGCCTTCCAGGTCCTGAAGCAGCAAAACAACCCCAGACCATCACACTACCACCACCATATTTTACTGTTGGTATGATGTTCTTTTCTGAAATGCTGTGTTCCTTTTACCCGATGTAACGGACGCTTGCCTTCCAAAAGTTTAACTTTTGTCTCATCAGTCCACAAGGTATTTTCCCAAAAGTCTTGGCAATCATTGAGATGTTTCTTAGCAAAATTGAGACAAGCCCTAATGTTCTTTTTGCTTAACAGTGGTTTGCGTCTTGGAAATCTGCCATGCAAGCCGCTTTTGCCCAGTCTCTTTCTTATGGTGGAGTCGTGAACACTGACCTTAATTGAGGCATGTGAGGCCTGCAGTTCTTAGACATTGTCCTGGGGTCTTTTGTGACCTCTCGGATGAGTCGTCTCTGCGCTCTTGGGGTAATTTTGGTCGGCCGGCCACTCCTGGGAAGGTTCACCACTGTGCCATGTTTTTGCCATTTGTGGATAATGGCTCTCACTGTGGTTCGCTGGAGTCCCAAAGCTTTAGAAATGGCTTTATAACTTTTACCAGACTGATAAATCTCAATTACTTCTGTTCTCATTTGTTCCTGAATTTCTTTGGATCTTGGCATGATGTCTAGCTTTTGAGGTGCTTTTGGTCTACTTCTCTGTGTCAGACCGCTCCTATTTAAGTGATTTCTTGATTGAAACAGGTGTGGCAGTAATCAGGCCTGGGGGTGGCTACGGAAATTGAACTCAGGTGTGATACACCACAGTTAGGTTATTTTTTAACAAGGGGGCAATTACTTTTTCACACAGGGCCATGTAGGTTTGGATTTTTTCTCCCTAAATAATAAAAACCATCATTTAAAAACTGCATTTTGTGTTTACTTGTGTAATATTTGACTAATGGTTAAATGTGTTTGATGATCAGAAAAATTTTGTGTGACAAACATGCAAAAGAATAAGAAATCAGGAAGGGGGCAAATAGTTTTTCACACCACTGTATATATATATATACATACAGTATATATACACACACACACATATATACATACATATATACACATACATCCACATATATATAAATATATATATACATATCTACATATACACACATACATATACATACACACACATATATAAACATATATATACATACATATTTACATATATACATATTATACACACACACACACACACACACACACATATACAAATAATTAAATGGGCAGGCTATTTCGTATCAGTGCAATACGCTGCTTGTTAAAACGGATGACTCCCGCTCTTACGTGCAAGTCTGCGTGGATATTGCCCAGAGGGGACTGGGCGGTCTCTTGGTCTGGAACCCCTACAGATTTTATTTTTTTCTCCAGCCTTTGGAGTTTTTTTTTGTTTTTTCTGTCCACCCTGGCCATCGGACCTTACTTATTCTATGTTAATTAATGTTGACTTATGTTTATCTTTTATTGTGTCTTCTATTTTTCTATTCATTTTGTAAAGCACTTTGAGCTACATTTTTTTGTATGAATATGTGCTATATAAATAAATGTTGATTGATTGATTGATTATGAACTATCGTTTCTGTTCAAGTTCTATTTAAATTTTAAATAGAAGGAATTTTCATTTAGTCGACAGAATATTATTCCGGAATAAATCAACTCAAACCTTAAAAAACTTATAATATTTTGCTCTCCATAAAAATATATCCTGTCTAAATTATACAAGTTAGAAATAAAGTAAACGTTAAAAGAACAAACTTTCAAATTTCTTTACTCTTATGTAATTTTATATAAAAAATAAACTTAAATTTTAAATATCCCAAAAGATTTTACTCTCCATAAAAATATATCCTGTCGAAATTATACAAATTCAAAATGAACATGGTGCATAACAAAACCTGGAAATATAAATAAAATTTGTTCTTTTCAGCAATAACAAATCAAATCATTCAGTTGTCTTTGCTCTTATGTGATCTTATCAGAGCTGGACGCCTGGCATCTTTTTTTGGCAAGAAGTTCGTTTATGTTTGGTGTGAGGTTCTGTGTTGTGGAGATTCTCAGGATGGACTGCAGGTGCTCATCAGTAAGGCGACTCCAGTGTGCTTTTTTGTTAGTCTTCATGACTGAGAAGAGCTTCTCACACAGATATGTGCTACCAAACATGCACAAGGTTCGAGCCGCATGTAGTCGGAGCTGGAGCATTTGTGCGGGAATGGAGTGAATAAACTGTGCGGGCCGTGCAGTATCGTACTTTGCCTTCAGTGTGCCATTACACTGCAGCTCAATCACCTCCATCTGAATCTGCACAAGTGCAGTTTCCACATCGATGGCAAATGGGTTGCGATACAACTCAAAATTATTTTTTTGTTCTTCAAAGTCACCAAAGCGCCGTGCGAACTCAGTGTGCAGTGTGCTCAGTTTATCAGCAAAATGTGTATTTGGGAACACCGTTGTGCCGACTTGGTTCAACATTACTTGGCAACAGGGAAAGTGGGGCAAGTTGCACTGGTGCATTTGTGTCTCTCATAAAAGTAGCTTCACTTGAAATCACTTTGTGATTTTGCACGGGTAAAAACGTCTGCTGAAGTGTCAGATTCTTCTTTAACTCTTCTGCTTTCTGTATCTTGTGCATTGCATTCAGGTCTTTCAGGTTATCCTGATGTTTTGTCTCATAGTGCCGTCTTAGATTAAATTCTGTAATTACTGCCACATTAGCTCCACAAATGAGACACATGGGTTTACCGGCAATATCAGTAAAAATATACTCAGCCTCCCATCGGTTTTTAAAGGCTCTATGTTCAGAATCACCTTTTCTCTTTGGCATCGCGTGGGCTAGCTTCGCAATAACTTGCAGCATCATAAGCTAGACTTGATCAACGCGGTAAGTGTTCGGCAAGGCAGCTGAAGCGCTGCATTATGGGATCTGTAGTTTATTGTGTTACCAGCGCTTCATCTCCCCAGGCCATTAATAACAATAATACAGTATATAAAATGATCTTGCGGCGATTTAATTACGCGGGCGGATGTGGCCCGTGGGCCTTGAGTTTGACACATATGGACTAAATAGAACTTGAAAAGATATATTTTTTCGAAGGTGATCGCGCAATTCAGATCGAGTTGACGCGCACTACAGTACATCGAGCCCGCGTGCTATTGTGGTTTTGCCTGCGTGCCTTAATAAGTTACCCTCCCCTCGCTCTTACTTTTTTACCATTCATCTAATGAATACACTGAGTATGGCTTTACCAAAACAATCATTGATTGCAAAAAAAGTATCCATTATTCATAAAGCTTCAATTGGTGATCTGTCTTTCTGCGTTAACCGCATATTTTTTCATACGTCTGAAACCAAGGGGATGCAAAGGTAAAAGTGCATCCCCTCTCCGGAATCGAACCTCGGCGCTAAAGTCGAAGCCTCTACTATTAGCCACGCGTGTGGTTTATCTATTTGAGCGTAGCAATATAATTCGGTTTTTGTTCAGCACTCTTTGGAACTGTTGCTTTTTGTCTGCGCACTGCGTCAGTTCACGTGAGCCACTAAATATGGTTTTATATGTCACTCGCTCGCTTCTAATTGTTTCGCTGCCTTCTTAATTATATAATGCATGTTTTCTTAAGCGCTTTTTGGAGCTCTACCTGGTTTTCTACGTACTGCGTAATTACGTGGGAGGCATGATGATGTCACACGAAACTCCGCCCCCCACGGCTTTCAAGCTCAACTCCATTACAGTAAATGGAGAAAAATAGCTTCTAGTTATGACCATTATGCGTAGAATTTCGAAATGAAACCTGCCCAACTTTTGTAAAGAAGCTGTAAGGAATGAGCCTGCCAAATTTCAGCCTTCTACCTACACGGCAAGTTGGAGAATTAGTGATGAGTCAGTGAGTCAGTGAGTCAGTCAGTCAGTGAGGGCTTTGCCTTTTATTAGTATAGACACACACAGTGATATTTGAGAAGTGAAATGAAGTTTATTGGATTTACAGAAAGTGTGCAATAATTGTTCAAACAAAATCAGGCAGGTGCATAAATTTGGGCACCACAAAAAAGAAATGAAATCAATATTTAGTAGATCCGCCTTTTGCAGAAATTACAGCCTCTAAACGCTACCTGTAGGTTCCAATGAGAGTCTGGATTGTGGTTGAAGGTATTTTGGACCATTCCTCTTTACAAAACATCTCTAGTTCATTCAGGTTTGATGGCTTCCGAGCATGGACAGCTCCCTTTAACTCACACCACAGATTTTCAATTATATTCAGATCTGGGGACTGAGATGGCCATTCCAGAACGTTGTACTTGTTCCTCTGCATGAATGCCTTAGTGGATTTTGAGCAGTGTTTCGGGTCGTTGTCTTGTTGAAAGATCCAGCCCCTGCGCAGCTTCAGCTTTGTCACTGATTCCTGGACATTGGTCTCCAGAATCTGCTGATACTGAGTGGAATCCATGCGTCCCTCAACTTTGACAAGATTCCCAGTCCCTGCACTGGCCACACAGCACCACAGCATGATGGAACCACCACCATATTTTACTTTAGGTAGCAGGTGTTTTTCTTGGAATGCTGTGTTCTTTTTCCTCCATGCATAACGCCCCTTGTTATGCCCAAATAACAAAATTTTTGTTTCATCAGTCCACAGTACCTTATTCCAAAATGAAGCTGGCTTGTCCATATGTGCTTGAGCATACCTCAAGCGGCTCTGTTTGTGCTGTGGGCGGAGAAAAGGCTTCCTCTGCATCACTCTCGCATACAGCATCTCCTTGTGTAAAGTGCACCGAATGGTTGAACGATGCACAGTGACTCCATCTGCTGCAAGATGATGTTGTAGGTCTTTGAAGCTGGTCTGTGGGTTGACTCTGACTGTTCTCACCATTCGTCGCTTCTGTCTATCCAAAATCTTTCTTGGTCTGCCACTTGAGCCTTAACTTGAACTGAGCCTGTGGTCTTCCATTTCCTCAATATGTTCCTAACTGTGGAAACAGACAGCTTAAATCTCTGGGACAGCTTTCTGTATCCTTCCCCTAAACCATGATGGTGAACAATCTTTGTCTTCAGGTCATTTGAGAGTTGTTTTGTGACCCCCCATGTTGCTACTCATCAGAGAAAATTAAAGGAGGAGGGAAACTTACAATTGACCCCTTAAATACTCTTTCTCATTATAGGATTCACCTGTGTATGTAGGTCAGGGGTCACTGAGCTTACCAAGCCAATTTGAGTTCCAATAATTAGTTCTAAAAGTTTTGGAATCAATAAAATGACAACGGTGCCCAAATTTATGCACCTGCCTGATTTTGTTTGAACAATTATTGCACACTTTCTGTAAATCCAATAAACTTCATTTCACTTCTCAAATATCACTGTGTGTGTCTCCTATATGAAATATTTAACTGACATTTTTTAACGCAACAACCAACGATTTATACAGGAAAATAATGACTATTAATAAGGTTGCCCAAACTTTTGCATCCCACTGTATACATATATATATATATATACACACACACACACATATAAACATATATATATATATATATATATATATATATATATACAAATCTACATATATACATATACATATATATATATATATACATACATATATATATATACATTTATATATATACATATACAGATCTACATATATATATATACACTGTGAACTTGAACCCGGACACACACAGACGGACATCGTTGGATCCACCACACACTGTTTATTTATAATATTTACAAGTATTGTCATGTGCACTCCCCAGTGCCTCTTGCACCGTTCCCCCAAAGTCCAGGCCACACAGTTCCACTGCCTTTCTCCTGGCTGCCTCTAGTCCTCCCTCCAGCTCCGTCCTCTTCCACCCGACTTCTGCTGATGACTGGAGGGAGGCGGCCCCTTAAATGGGAACCCGGATGGGCTCCAGCTGCTTCCCGGCATTCGTCCATAGCCACACCCCTGTGTGGCGGAAGTGCCAGCTGCACACCCGGAAGCTGTCCGGGTGTCCCCTGTCGTCTTCCCCCCAGCACTTCCTGGTGTGGCGGAAGTGCTGGGCTCCCGGGATATTCAGGCACTGGGGTGCGCCTGGCGGTGGCCACGGGTCCCTACAGGGCTGTGCTTCCAAGCCCTTCACCCGAGGCCCCCAACATAACCAGGACAGACGCCCCCTCGCGGTCTGGAGGAGGCACAAGCCCTCCTCCGGTCCTCCTGGGCGTCCCGGCTGGGCTCCAGCCCCGGCCGGGTACCACAACACATATATATATATATATATACTGTATACATATCTACATATATATATACATACATACATACACACATACATACATATATATACACACATACATATGTATGTATGTGTATGTGTATATATATATATATGTATGTGTGTATATATATATATATACATATTTATATATATATACTGTATACATATATATATATATATATATATATATATATATATATTCAATGCATTCGTAGTCTGAATCACAATGTAATTGTATGGGTGGTTTCCTACCAGGTAACGCCTGTGGTTGGTCAGCAAGTCGGCTAACATCCGCCAAGGTGCCCTCTTTCAGTTGCGAGAAGCAGATCATAGAATGGTTGAAATAGTTTTACTGTCAAATAATGCAAAGAGTATGCAACACGTATTTTGCCCTAATTCTGGGCTCATCAGGCGTACACACCATACAATCAGATTGTGATTCAGACTACTAATGCATTGAATCTACATACTGTCAAATAAACGAATCACACACCGTGGTGCAATGTATGAGGCTTAGCCTCTAACGCTGACGTTCTGAGGTTCGATTCCCGAGAGGGAATGCAGTGAGTGTGTATGCCTGATGAGCCAAGAATTAGCGCGAAACAGGTGTCATGTACTCTTTGCATTATTTGACAGTAAAACTATATATGTGTGTGTGTGTGTGTATATATATATATATATATATATATATATATATATATATATACTAGCAAAATACCCGCGATTTGCAGCGGAGAAGTAGTGTGTTAAAGAAGTTATGAAAAAGAAAAGGGAACATTTTAAAAATAACGCAACATGATTGTAAATGTAATTATTTTGTGACTGTTATGAGTGTTGATGTCATCAAGGATTTGATTATCATTATTTCTTTCAATCAGGTTCGTATTTGGAGGTGGGTTGTGTTCAAGTTACATTTCGTGTTTGTCAACCGTTGTAAAGATAACAGGTTTCATTCATCGAAGTGTTCACTACCCAAATCGGTACTCTTATCTGAGACATCACACAATGCATGCATGGGTTTTTTTACACTGTCTTCCTTTAGCTGGACATTGACTTTTTCCACCGTGTGCTTTGTTTCCGCAGTAAGCGTACACACCATACAATCAGATTGTGATTCAGACTACAAATGCATTGAATGTAATTACCCCGATCTACATACTGACAAATAAACGAACCACACACCGAGGCCCAACGTAAGAGGCTTCACCGCTGACGTTCTGAGGTTCCATTCCCGAGAGGGAGTGCAGTGAATGTGTACGCCTGATGAGCCCAGAATTAGGCACGTGTTGCATACTCTTTGGATTATTTAACAGTAAAACTACATATGTGTATGTGTGTATATATATATACACAGTACAGGCCAAAAGTTTGGACACACCTCCTCATTCAATGTGTTTTCTTTATTTTCATGACCATTTATATTGGTAGATTCTCACTGAAGGCATCAAAACTATGAATGAACACATGTGGAGTTATGTACTTAACAAAAAAAGGTGAAATAACTGAAAACATGTTTTATATTCTAGTTTCTTCAAAATAGCCACCCTTTGCTCTGATTACTGCTTTGCACACTCTTGGCATTCTCTCGATGAGCTTCAACAGGTAGTCACCTGAAATGGTTTTAACTTCACAGGTGTGCCTTATCAGAGTTATTTAGTGGAATTTCTTGCTTTATCAATGGGGTTGGGACCAGCAGTTGTGTTGTGCAGAAGTCAGGTTAGTTGGACGATCATTTATTTTTCAACAGGACAATGACCCCAAACACACCTCCAGGCTGTGTAAGGGCTATTTGACCAAGAAGGAGAGTGATGGAGTGCTGTAAATGGTCATGAAAATAAAGAAAACACATTGAATGAGGAGGTGTGTCCAAACTTCTGGCCTGTACTGTATGTGTGTGTGTGTGTGTATATATATATATATATATATATATATATATATATATATATATATATATACACTAATAAAAGGCAAAGCCCTCACTGACTGACTGACTGACTGACTGACTCACTCACTCACTCACTCACTGACTCATCACTAATTCTCCAACTTCCCGTGTAGGTAGAAGGCTGAAATTTGGCAGGCTCATTCCTTACAGCTTCCTTACAAAAGTTGGGCAGGTTTCATTTCTAAATTCTACACGTAATGGTCATAACTGGAAGCTATTTTTCTCCATTTACTGTAAGGGAGACTTATTCAGGCAGGCAGGCGACAGCTCAATAGCTCGAATTTGGATATAAGTAGGTTCTATTTAGTCGCCAGAAATATCTTTGTTAGGAATGGAAGTTGAATTTAGTCTTTAAATTTCTATGGTAAAGAAAAAGTTATGCAATGATGACTACATTTAACTATATAAAGTCAAAACTTGATTATATAAAGTCACTGTCGGAATAAATAAAGTCAAAACTTGAATATATAATGTCAGCGTCGGTATATATAAAGTCAAAACTTGAATATATAAAGTCATTCCCAAATATATAAAGTCAAAACTTGAATATATAAAGACAGCGTTGGAATATTTCGGAATATATAAAGTAAGCGCTAGAATATATGAAGTAAAAACTTAAATATATAAAGTCAGCGTCGGAATATATAAAGTAAGCACTGCAATATTCATCCATTTCCCAACCCGTTGAATCCGACCACAGGGTCACGGGGGTCTGCTGGAGCCAATCCCAGCCAACACTGGACGCAAGGCAGGAACCAATCCTGGGCAGGGCACATGCATCATTTTCAAAACATTAACCGAACAGTGTTTTTTTAATTTATTTTTCTGAATATGTTTTTGTTCACTTAGTTCAGTTCTGAGTCGTTTCAATCAATAGATTTTGACTTTGACTTTATATATTCAGGAATGAGTTTATATACTCCGATGTTGACTTTACATAATCAGGAATGACTTTCTAAATTTCGACGCTGACTTTATATATTCAGGTTTTGACTTTATATATTCCAGCGATGACTTTATATATTCAACTTTGACTTTATATATTCAGAAACAAGTTTGACTTTATGTATACCGACGCTGACTTTCTATATTCAAGTTTTGACTTTATATATTCTGACGCTGACTTTATATATTCACAAAATCAATTTATTTGCCTGTTTGGCACCCCATAATATATGTGTGTGTGTATATATGTACACATGTATGTATATACGTATATATATATATATATACAGTATATATTGTGACGGACAGCCGGGTCCCATGCCCGGCAGGGACGCCCCTGCTTCTTCTGTTCCGGGGGAGTCGCCATGGGCAGTCCAATACCTCCCCCGGGACGCTTGGTGGCAGCCTCCCTGGCCGACGGTGATTCCCCAACCGCCCGCAGGGCTCCATGGGAGATGGAGTCCTCCACAGCTTGGTTGGGGCCCGGCATGGCCGCTAGGGGGAGCTGCCTGCTTCCCACAGCCCGGCTGGACGAGCTTTCAGCCCCACCCGGAAGTTCAATTAGGACCAGGTGGTTAATCACCTGGAATGCTTCCGGGTGGGCTATAAAAGGCCCCAGCCACCACCACTCGGGGAGCCAGAGTTGGGAGGTGGAGGACTAAGCTTGCGGAGTAGTGGTGGAAGAGAAGGTGGAGAAGTGAGTTTTGTGGCTTTGTGCTTTTGGGACTGTGTTTGGGCTGTGTGGCACGGGAAGACGTGTCACACAGCTGAAGAAAAATAATAAAGCCTGAGTGTTTTGTACACGTTGCCTCTGCGTGGTCTGTATAGGCGTGCTATATAGCGCCTTTTACAATATATATATATATATATATATATATGCCAGCAACACTCATATCAATGACAAAACAATTACATTAACAATCATGTTACGTTATTTTTAAAATTTTTCCTTTTCTTTTTCATAACTTCTTTAACACACTAATTCTCCGCTGCGAAGCGCGGGTATTCTGCTAGTATATATATATATATATATATATATAGCAAAATACCTGCGCTTTGCAGCGGAGAAGATTTTACAAGATGGCGCCGACTGTTGAGGCACGCCGTCAGCCGCTCTGGCTTTTTTGTTTCTTATTAGTCCTGCTTTTTCCTCGGCTTACCTGTTCCTGTGATGCTCTTCTTGACTCGATCATTTCTTATGATCGCCTCACCCTTCTGGCTCTTGAACGAGTGTGGGATTTCTCAACATCTGACCCCTGAGTTCAGTCAAGCCTTTGGCCGACTGTTTGAGGAAGTCCCAGCTTTCCTCATCACTGCCTACGGCTTGGCCGGTCGCCAATGGAAACGCCGCCGGGTAAGCGGTGGCATCAGGGCTCGGCTCCGAGCTTCCCGGATCCTCTCTAGGAACAACTCTCCAGGCTCCCAACATGAGGTAATGTTGCCGGAATGCCATTTGCCCTCGGACGCTCCGATGTACCTCCCTGCCTCGCTCCGTCACGCCGCCGGGGTGAACTTTAACAACCTACGCCGTATCATGACAATATCAACCGCCACGGCTGGTACGTCTCTGTTGACGTCCTCCCAGCCGGTTCGTTTCGCTGATAAATGCCAGATCGGTCGTGAACAAAACTTTCATCCTGAAAGACTTTTTCTTTCTAATGGCCTGGATTTTTATGTACCGCTGAAACCCTGGTTTTTACCGGGCGAGACGCTCCCACTCACTGAAGTTTTGCCTCCGGGATGTTCCTTTATCAACACGCCGAGGCGCAGCGCGTGGCTTATTGACCTTATTTAAATCTGATTTTATTTGCAACCGCCCTTCCTTTCCCCTTTCATTTTCCCCTTCAACTTTTGAGCTCAGTATGTTTGAACTAGTCTGCTCACCACCGCTGCTGTGCACACTCATTTATCGCCCTCCAAAATACAATAAGAACTTTTTAGATGAATTTGCAGCTTTCCTGGCTGATATTACCTGCAGATATGATCGCTTCCTTTGTTTGGGTGATTTTAATGTCCATGTCTGCTGTCCCCTTAATCCTCTAGCAAAAGACTTTCTGGACATTATTGACTCCTTTGGTCTCTCTCAACTAGTGAACAGACCAACACATGGACAGGTTCACACACTGGACCTGGTTCTTTCTCGGTCTCAGAATCAGTGACTTGGACATTCTACCTCCCAGCTTTTCTGATCACTCGCCTGTTCTGTTTAATCTGGATTTGGTCTCTGTTGAGCATGGTAAATCCACCACCACTCGTCCCTCCGTGTCATTCCCCTCTGCTGCTGAAGATTTTACAGCTGCTTTTCACCAATCTCCACATCATGTGAATCCACGGATGCTGATGTTTTATTGCAAACTTTCCACACTTCCTGCTGTTCTGTGATGGATGTCGTAGCCCCACTCAAACGGAGACAATCCAAAGTCAAGCATGACCCATGGCTAAATGAACAAACTCGCTCCATCAGGCAAAACTGTAGGCGGCTAGAACGTAAATGGAGGAAAGATGGTCTCACTGTTACCTTCGACTGCATGAGTGACGCGTGGTCCCAATACCAGAGAGCGGTCAGAGGTGCAAGGAACCGTTTTTTCGCTGACATCATCTCAAAAAACTCTGGCGATCAACGTGTCTTATACAAAACACTAAATGCTGTCCTCTCTCCAGCCGTAACTGTTTTCTCTGCTGCCTCCACTGCTCTTTGTAATCAGATCCTCACGTTTTTTCTGGATAAGGTCACGAACATTAGATCCCAGATCTCCATTTCTTCTTCTGGCTCTGTTGATTTAGCCGCTCCTGCGCACGGTTCCCTCACCAGATTTGAACCTATTTCGCTCCCCCATCTGGAAAAATCGTTGCCTCAATGAAGCCTTCGGGCTCTCCGGACGATGTGGTGCCGTCCAGACTGCTGAAAGATGTGTTTCCTGTGATTCGATATGATGTCCTAAAGATCATAACTAGTAGTCTATCCTCGGCTATAGTTCCTCATGCTTTCAAACACGCAGTTGTACATCCAATTGTGAAAAAACCTGATCTTGACCCTGCCATTCTTTCCAATCTTCGTCCAATCTCCAAGCTACCTTTCTTGTCAAAATACTAGAAAAAGTAGTTTATGAGCAATTAACTCATCACCTACAGGACCATCAGGTAATGGATCTTTTCAGTCAGGCTTTAGGCCCCAACACAGCACAGAAACGCGCATTTACGTGTCCTAAATGACGTCCTTTTGGCATTGGACTCAGGATTCCACGTGGTTATGGTTCTTCTCGACTTATCTGCTGCTTTCGACACAATCGACCACGACATCATGATCTCCGACTCAATCCTGGGCTGGTGTATCTGGCTTAGCCCTCGACTGGTTCAGGTCATATTTCTGCAACAGGACTCTCAGAGTCATGCTAGACGATTTTCATCTGAATCAGTCCCACTCCCATGTGGGTTCCCCAGGGTTCCATTTTAGGGCCACTACTTTTTCAATCTACATCCTGCCTTTAGGTGCAATTTTTAGAAAGCATGCAATTTCATATCACCTATATGCTGACGACTGCCAAATTTATTTCTCCCTCAAGCCAACTGACTCCACCAAACCTCTCCTCGACTGCCTATCTGACATTAAGGACTGGCTGGCTGTAAACTTCCTTCACCTGAACGATTCAAAACCGAGGTCATTGTTTTTAGTCCCGACTGCAAACAGGCTCCACCCCTTGGCCTCGTTTCTCTTCCCATTCCAGTAACTTCGTCTGTCTCCAATCTTGGAATCAAAATGGATACGTTCCTGAAAATGGATGCTCAAGTCAACAGCACAGTAAAATCCTGCTTTTTCCATCTAAGGCGAATCGCCAAACTCAAGCCTATTCTTTCTAACCACCTCCTGGAATCAGTAATTCATGCATTCATTACGTCCCGGCTTGACTACTCTAATTCCTGCCTTTTTGGTATCAGTAAAGCCACACTTTCTAGACTCCAACTGGCTCAAAATGCGGCTGCAAGGCTTCTAACTGGAAGTAGCAGAATCCAACACATTTCACCAATTTTGAAAACCCTTCACTGGCTGCCGGTTAGATTCAGAATCGATTTTAAGATTCTCCTCCTAACCTATAAGGCATTAAACGGTCTAGCCCCCGCCTATTTGAGTGTCTTGCTCCATTGTCACAATCCCCCTCGTGTTCTTAGATCCACAGATCAGCTGCTCCTAACCGTTCCCAAGGCACGTTTTAAAGCTCGTGGTGAAAAGGCTTTCTCCGTCTGTGCACCCAGGCTCTGGAACTCCCTGCCCTTAGTGGTTAGGCAAGCCGCTTCAGTCGCCACATTCAAATCTCGCCTAAAAACGCACTTCTTCACATTGGCTTTTAATTCTTAACCTGTTTCATTTTCCACTTGTCTTTTGCTATTTTCTCTATTTTATTTGGTCCCTTGACCTGTTTTTAGTATCTCTGTTTTAATTCTCTCTTAATGTTTATTTTTAATATTTTGCTTTTAGTCCTGCTTGTTGTAACTGTACAGCGCTTTGGTCAGTTGTAATGCTGTGTTTTTAAGCGCTCAACAAATAAATATGGTATGGTATGGTATGGTTAAAGAAGTTATGAAAAAGTCAATTTGGAGGATGTGTTGTATTCAAGTTACATTCCGTGTTTGTCAACCGTTGTAAAGATAACAGGTTTCATTTATCGAAGTGTTCATTACCCAAATCGGTACTCTTATCTGAGACATCACACACTGCATGCATGGGTTTTTTTTTACACTGTCTTCCTTTAGCTGGACATTGACTTTTTCCACCGTGTGCTTTGTTTCCGCAGTAGCTGCACTTATGAATATGCTTGTATGCGTACTGCGTTCACAGCCAGTTCACGTGAGCCGCTCGGAGTACATGCATTGAAGGTCGTTTGCATAAGCACAGTCCTTCACCCGCGAATATTGACCTTATATTGGCAGGCACTCAATTACGTGGGAGGTGTGATGACGCGGGACGCAACTCAGCCTCCCATGGCCATCGAGCTGCAGTCTATTACAGTATATGGAGGAAAAAATAGGTTCCAGTTATGATCATTATGCGTAGAATTTTGAAATGAAACCTGCCCAACTTTTATAAGTAAGCTGTAAGGAATGAGCCTGCCAAATTTCAGCCTTCTGCCTACAAGGGAAGTTGGAGAATTAGTGATGAGTCAGTGAGTGAGTGAGTGAGTGAGTGAGTGAGTGAGTCAGTCAGTCAGTCAGTCAGTCAGTCAGGGCTTTGCCTTTTATTAGTATAGATATACAGTATACAGTAAGTCCACTTTTGGCTGTCTGTATGTCATAAAAACTGTGCATTCCTAGAATGAATAAAACAAAATATGTCAGCTGGGGCAGGGCAGGTCTTCCTGCTAAACTGTGCCACCATTCCAGCATAGTGTCCATTGAGTTTACTACTGTTGACATGAGAGGCCATTGATGCTCGTACATGGAAAGTTCACTGGTTCTAATGGAAGACTTATTTGCATTGTATATAATCAGGATTATTGTTGCGCCTTATAAAATATATACTTGAGTCCTTTGGCAATCTTCCTATTGCTCCATCAGCTGAAATTGCAACATATAATATAGTAGAACGGTGGCGCAGGTTAGAAAGCCCGGGTTCGCTTCCTGGGTCCTCCCTGCATGGAGTTTGCATGTTCTCCCCGTGTCTGCATGGATTTCCTAAGGGTGCTCTGGTTTCCTCCCACAGTCCAAAGACATGCAGGTTAGGTGCACTGGCAATCCTAAATTGTCCCTAGTGTGTGATTGGTGTGTAAGTGTGTGTGTGCCCTGCGGTGGGCTGGCGCTCTGCTCTGGGTTTGTTTCCTGCCTTGTGCCCTGTGTTGGCTGGGATTGGCTCCAGCAGACCCCCGTGACCCTGTAGTTAGGATATAGAGGGTTAGATAATCGATGGATGGAGTTAGCACTGCAGTACGGAACTGGAGGGTATACAGATAAGGCACCATTCACCATGAAGTTGCACCTGCACCTGGTGTTGTTGTAGGCTATAACTGTGACATTTCCAGCAGCAACTCAGTCATTGTCTACCTCACTTCAGTGGTGTACAGCTGCATATAAACAGCTTTCAGTTCTATTCATTAAGAATATTTTTCTTAATTGCAGAAAAAGAGCAATGGTAAGTACATTTTAGAAAAGGATCTATTTTAAAAACTTATGAAAATATGTCAGTTTGATCACATATATGGCATTATTTTTTTAAAATAATTGATGTGAAAGGCTTGATGAGAAATGCAAAGGTTAAAGGCAAGGATTTTAAGACAGTCGTAAGACCAGCAATGATGTTAGGAGATGTGGCATGGACAGTAAAAGGAGTACAGGAGAAGAGGTTAGATGTGGCAGAGACAGAGAGACAATGAATATGTGGACAAAAAAGCAATTGTAATGGAAGTACAGGGAAACAAAAATCAAGGGAAGCCAAAGTGGAGGTGGATGGATAAAGTTAAAGAAGATCTAAAGGAAAAGGGTATGACTGGCGAGGTAGTGCAGGACAGAGATGTTTGGAGAAGGTTGATCCAGCACAATGACAATACATAGAAGTGAGAAAAGATGAAGAGGAACAAGTAGAACAAAGTACTCGATGAGAAATGAATGGAAATAATTATGCAATGAAGGTAATATAAACATAAGCATATTTACCCCTTTCCTTTCCAATATTACTAACAACAATGGTATAATGAATTATAAACAAACAAGGTAAAAATCATTTGATAAGATGTGACCAGGATAGTGAGGTAATGCCATTTGTAGTTATACTATTGAGGTAACAAGGTAAAGATATCTATTGGTCAGTACTAGGGGAATGGAAACAGGTTGTTTGCCTATACGATTTCTGCTATAAAGGGAGTTGCTGAGCATACTAAAATGATTAATGCCTTCTATGAAATGAGTAAATATGCCTGCCCTTTTCCACATCAGGGCTTAGAACTAAACAACAAAACAAAATAATGGCCCTGCATCATGCACATATAGTAGTTCTCTTTATAATCCTAACAACTGCAATACAGTATTTACTTCTGCAAATCACAAAACATATATAATAAACAGAATAAAGGCAACTGCAGTATTTATGGGCTACTGACACCAGCCATTTATTTTATAAATCTCTTTTTCCATTGCAGGATCACAGGTAGAGAGAATCTACCCCACCAATATTGGGCACAAGGTAGAAATTGCCACCACTAGTTTATAACAGCTCAGTCACACTGCTCCCATACAACTGTTTTTAAATCTAATATCCACAACTTTATGTGGGTTTGAAACAAAGTATCCAGTGTGATAGATAAAGGGCGCTATCGTCCTCTTGAACCCGTGGACAAAACGTCAGACACCAGATAAAAGTCCAGTTATTATTTACAGTATTTGAATAATACTACAGTGCACAAGCACCCTCCACTCCACAATACTCATCCAATATAATACCAATAATCAATAATAAACACTCCACCACTCCTAGATGCGTTGCCACCCTTCTACCCAGCTCAGCTCAACGCTCTGGTGTTTCTCAGTCTCTTTTATAGTCCCTGACCCGGAAGTGTTTCTCATCCTTCAGTTCATGTGACTCCTTATCACTTCCGGGTCAGATAAAAATCCTCTTCTTCATCCCGGAAGTATGTCACTTCCGTTGTCGCTTTGCCTATGACGTACTTCCGGGTTATAGGGCACATGTGACTCTCTGGGCTTCCCTGCAGCGTCCTCTGTTGACCCCCTGTGGTATCCAGCAGGGCTGTAGAGGTAAACACCACTGTCCATGATTCTCTGCTGTTATCCAGGGCACCTCCATGCTGCCGGGAGACCTCCAACTGGCGGCCTGGGGGTATTGGCCGGGATGACAAGCCGGCCATAGACCACACCAGAGAAAGAAACTGAGTCACCTGAGGCAACACATACAGTAGGCCAGACAATTCCAACCCATCCATCCATCCATCTTCTAACCCGCTGAATCCGAATACAGGGTCACGGGGGTCTGCTGGAGCCAATCCCAGCCAACACAGGGCAGGACACACACAAACACCAAGCACACACTAGGGCCAATTTAGAATCGCCAATCCACCTAACCTGCATGTCTTTGGATTGTGGGAGGAAACCGGAGTGCCCGGAGGAAACCCACACAGACACGGGAGAACATGCAAACTCCACGCAGGGAGGACCCGGGAAGCGAACCCGGGTCTCCTAACTGCGAGGCAGCAGTGCTACCACTGCACAACCGTGCCGCCGACAATTCCAACATATTCATATATTAATGCTACATCTAATAAGCACTATAATACCTAGAATTATATGGGTTACGGTCAAATAGATAGAAAATAGAAGAAATTGCCCAGAATTCTATAAAATTAGCAGTTTATAACACCGCTTAAATAAACAGCAAGCATCCATTCATCGTTATTGCAATTCCAGATTTTGTAGTACAGCGTTGTCTATACAAGCAGTAACGGGCATAAGAAAGGAATAATCACTGACTGGGATGTCAATCCGGTTATCAAAATGTTTAATAAGCTAAAAAAGTATGATAGGTTATCTATCAATACAATTTATTTCATAAGTAGCAAAGTACCCACAATTCGCAGCGGCGAAGTACTGCCTTAAAATTTTTATTAAGAAGAAAATTAAACCTTTTTAAACTGAGGGAAAATATACCAATTATTATTTGTTAAGGATCTCTTTGTATACCACATTTTCAATTCGGCCCTCCGGTTGTAATATGACCAAGCTGTGCGCTGAGCTTGCTCTTGAGCATGCAATGTACAGTTGGCCATGTGAAAAGTAATCTTGTCTCAAATCTCACAGCTTGGATTGCTGCTGTCATAATCAGTTTGAGTTTCATGGTTTGTTTCAATTACAACGGTATTTGCAAGACTTGTGTTGAAGTGACATTCGGCATCTGTCAAGCATTGTAAGCATACAACCGGTTTCATCAATATCTTCACATCCAGCTTTTGAGAGTTTAAACATTCATAAACATCAAAGTGTCTACTACAGAAATCGTCACCTGTGAATCTAAGATGTTTAAGAGGCATTGGCAGTTGTCGAAAGGTGTAAAATATTTGGCCATTTCGGTACACTTAAAAGCGACAACCGAACAATTCAGCGGCAGCCATCAACTCACATGCAGAACCATAGGTAAAGGGCTTAAGCATTTCACTCTTATAGTGCTCCTGTGTAGTATAATTATCTCCTGTAACGTCTTCAGTCCACACCTTGAACCTATCCCAGTCATTCAATAAATAAGACACAATGTTCCTCCGGATATCAAGAGTGAGCCTGATATGGCCATGCAATATGTAACAAAGAGAATGGAAAAGGCAGGTGCCATCTCTGGGCATGGAAACCACTCAGTAAGTGACAGTTCTTTGATCGATGGTGATCACCTCGATAGACATGTTAATGGGGGTATGGTTGGAACGATAAAGGAAATGGGTACCTGAACAATGTAAAGTAAGTCTAAAATACCTACACAATAACTATAATCGTAATAAACGAACAATAAAACAGTGCAGAAGCCGTGGATTAAATAAAAAGGCTGTAGTTATCAGCAGGGAAACGTGAATCCCGTGGCGAAACAAGGAAGGGAATGTAGAGACCGGAGCAACGGACGGTCTTATATAAACAGGCAGCCAACAACATGGGAGGCGTTGGGTTGGGGGAAACAACGTCGCCTCACACAGTGACCGAGCTGCAGGGTATGGACGTATATATGTACGTAAGTAGGATTCAGTTAGCGTTGGGAACACACGTACCAAATTTCTTGAAGATGGGCCCATAAGTAACAAAGACAGTTGAAAAGTTCAATATGGCGGGCAACACTGGCATCATACCACCGAAAAAACTACGTACATTGGTTTCGGTTAGTGCAGGGAAGCCGCCTACCAAATTTGGTGAAGATGGGGCCATAAATAAGAAAGTTCAACATGGCGGACGGTGTCGACCGTTATGACCATTACACATAGAATTTCAAAATGAAACCTGCTTAACTTTTGTGAGGAATGAGCCTGCCAAATTACAGCCTTCTACCTACACGGGCAGTTGGAGAATTAGTGACGTTGGAAAGTTCAATATGGCGGCCGACAGTGGTGTCAAACCACTGAAATAAGTACGTACATCTGTTTCGGTTAGTGCAGGGAAGCCACCTACCAAATTTCGTGAAGATGGGGTCAGCCTTCTACCTACACGGGAAGTTGGAGAATTAGTGACATCGGAAAGTTCAATATGGCGGCCGACAGTGGCGTCATACCACCGAAATAAATACGTATATCGGTTTTGGTTAGCACAGGGAAGCCGCCTACCAAATTTCGTGAAGATGGGGCCATAAATAAGAAAGTTCAACATGGCGGACGTTGTCGACCGTTATGAACGTTACATGTAGAATTTCGAAATGAAACCTGCTTAACTTTTGTAAGTAAGCTGTGAGGAATAAGCCTGCCAAATTTCAGCCTTCTACCTACACAGGAAGTTGGAGAATTAGTGATGAGTGAGTGAGTGAGTGAGTGAGTGAGTCAGTGAGTGAGCCAGTGAGTGAGCCAGTGAGGGCTTTGCCTTTTATTAGTATAGACTAGCAAAATACCCGCACTTCGCAGCAGAGAGTAATGAAAAAGAAAACATTTTAATAATAACATAACATGATTGACAATGTAATTGTTTTGTCATTGTGATGAGTGTTGCTGGCATATATATTGTCACACACGTGCGCATGGGAGGCAGCTAAAGGGCTTGAGTGAAGGCAGTTCTGAGGCATGCCAGGGTGTGGCAGAGTACACTGACTCTTTTTCTCACTTTCCTGTAGACCATCCCTGGGAGACTCCACCTGGCTCTTTTGACATCACTTCCGGGAACGAACCAATGAAAACAGACCTTACTGGCTCCGGCCCCCCTGATGTCACGTCCGGACCTGATAATATGAGGGACGAACACGTGCCCGATCCTCATGACCTCACTTCCTGTCTTCCCCTTTAAATCCCTGCCCTTTTTCCCTTAGTCTTGTTTTGGACTCGGCTGTATGCACTTCAGTGCTCTGTATTACTACAAAACGATTTTGCAGCCAGGAAACCAGATTATACGGGTGGCTGCCCCAAACCTTTATCTGAGTATGTCTCATTCTTGTGACATTGCCGTAGTTGGCAGGACCAAGAAGTCCTGGAAGAGAAGGGGACAGGACCTGCAACACATCCAGGTGGGATCGTACCGGGGCCGAGTTTTAAGGCGGGGAGGGTGTCCCGTGTTTCGGAGTGGCCCGGTACAGGATCTGCTCCCGGCATGCTCCACTAGGCAATCTAGACAAGCCAGGGAGTGTTCGGGAGTGGCTCACAGACTTGGGCTGCTTCGGAAGAGGGAGGCGAAGAGGGCTGTTTGTGCTCTCTCGGAGGAGAGTGCCCGCCTCCCTGTGAAGCCAGAGCCCCGAATTCCACCTAGGGGCGCCCCAGACTGGCAGGTGAGTAGCCTGAAAAACTGGAGGTTTGACCCAGAGCGGCCAACCCCACAGCAAGCCTGGTCCCTATGGGCAAAAGTAGGGCAGTGGCTGCAGCCACAAAAACTTAAGCCCTTCCAAGTGATAGAGCAGGTGGCTTGCTACCTACTGCTGGACACACTACCCCGTGGCTTCACCTAGCCGGTCTGGGGTTGACAATTTACGAACATAGCAGACCTCATAGAGCTCGTGGAAAAACAAAGGATGGCCTCACAATTCGAGGGAGCTGAACCGTCCTTTAGCCAAACTCAACCGGAGTATGTACCAACACCTAGCAGCCCCCCCCCACCCGTGCAACCCAGAGCTTGTGCCGGCATCCCCGGGGCTGCGGGAGCTCAAACCGCTTGGGAATGAGGCAGAATACGGGTGGAGGAGGAGGGGGGGTTAATGTGCTCTGATAAACCCGTTGGCGGTCCCACACACAGGCGCGGTGGTCGTTAACGGGTTCAAAACGTCTGCTCTGTTAGACACCGGCAGCAACACTTCCATTGTTGCCCGTCGTTTTGTGTATAAGGTCGGTATAACCTGTGTCCACGGGGAAACCCGCTGGTACAGGGCCGCCTCGTGTGTCATCAGTTGCGGGGGATCGGTTCGGAAATTAACTGTGGCAATCCTTCCTGATCCTCCACACCCGGTGATATTGGGGCGAACTGGCCTGAAATTAAAAGCGGTGAGACACATACCACTCCCGGGATTACTTTAGGCCTCGTTATAGACGGGCATGAGCCGTCTCAGGCTGCCTCCACGCCGTGTAATCAGCTGGCAGAGAGAGATGAAGCGGCTTCCTTGAGTGACGTGGCAACCCCTGGGCTGTCGCGTGCTGGTACATCATCCACCGAAGCCAAGACGGAACGGGAGGAAACCACGCCCCTTGAGGTCGACGCTGACCCTCTCTCTGTGTTGCGGTTTCAATTTAAAGAAACGCCGGCTTCTTTCAGAAGGGAGCAATGGAATGACGACTTCCTGAAGTTTGCAAAAAAATGCAGTGGTCCTTGTCAATGGCCAGCGCACTGCTCAGTCGATACCACAGGGCCCTCACTTTGTACTAGACAGCGACCTTCTTTACCGTGTAGCAATGCATGATGGGCAGGAAAGAAAGCTGCTGCTAGTTCCGCGTACCTTCCGGCGGCAGGTCTGCGAGCTAGCACACGCCCACCTCCTAGGTGGCCACTTGGGCACCAAGAAAACTCTGGAGCAGATCAAGCTCCGTTTCTACTGGCCGGGAATCAATGAGGAGGTTCATCGCTTTTGCGCTTCCTGCCCGGAGTGTCAACTGCGACAAATTCCCAGGAGGGACCGTGCTCCTCTCGTTCCTATTCCCCTGATTGATGTTCCCTTCAAAAGAATCGGGGTCGATTTAGTTGGACCCCTAGAGCCCTCAGCCCGAGGACACAAGTACATTTTAGTCTTCGTGGATTATGCTACACGATACCCCGAAGCTGTTCCGTTGCGCTCAGCTACCTCCAAAGCCATCGCACAGGAATTACTAGGGGTCTTTTCGCGCGTGGGTGTTCCCAAGGAAGTCTTGACAGACCAGGGGACACCTTTTACCTTAGAGACGTTCAAGGAGACTGCCAAGTTACTGAAAATAAAGCATTTAAAGACCGCGGTGTATCATCCTCAAACCGACGGGTTAGTAGAGAGGTTGAATCAGACTATCAAACAAATGCTCCGTAAGGTGGTCAGCGAGGATGGAAGGAACTGGGATCAGCTCCTCCCCCTTGTCCTTTTTGCCTATCGGGAAGTCCCACAAGCCTCCACGGGGTTCTCCCCTTTTGAATTACTATATGGGCGACAACCTCGGGGCATATTAGACATTCTAAAAGAAGGATGGGAAGAAGAGGCTCTTCCCTCTACAAACCTATTAGAGTATATCGCGCAGTTACGCGATAGATTAGGAAAGATTCGGCCTCTCCTTAAAAGTCACATGGAAGAGGCTCAAGCAGCACAGGCCCGTTACTACAACTGCAGCACATCTCTTCGGGAGTTCCACCTGGGAGATCGGGTCATGGTTCTAGTGCCTACCTCCCACTCTAAGCTGCTTGCCCATTGACAAGGCCCCTACGAAGTTAAGGAGAGGAAGTGGCTGGTCAACTATTTGGTGAGTCAACCCAATCGTCGGCCAAAGGAGCGGGTTTATCATGTGAACTTGCTGAAACCGTGGAAGGACAGGGACCCCGATCCCTCCTTCGGCCAGCCCCGCTCACTCTTCGCTCACACACACCACCTTAACTTCGGTGCAGACCTACAGTAAGTCCCAGACAACAGCAGGAGCTGGAAACAGTTATCCGGGCCGTCCGGGAGGTAGTCAGTGAAAACCCCAGAAGGACCTCTCTGGTTGAGCACAACATTGTGACAGAGCCCGAGGTTATTGTCCGAGAACGCCCGTATCATCTTCCCGAGGAAAAAAGGGCTGAAGTGGAGCTTGAGATCAAGCGCATGCTGGAGCTAGGTGTGATTGAGGAAAGTTATAGTCCCTGGTCCAGCCCAATTGTGCTCGTAGGTAAGCCTGACGGGAGTTGGAGGTTTTACAATGACTTCCGTCGGCTTAATCAAGTCTCCCAATTCGATGCTTATCCAATGCCACGAGTGGATGACCTCCTCGAGGGGCTTGGACAGGCTCGGTACTTGACCACACTTGACATGACAAAAGGGTACTGGCAGGTTCCTTTAACGGACTCCGCGAAGGAAAAACGCGTTTAGTACCCCTAGCGGACACTGGCAGTATCGTGTCCTTCCATTTGGGTTACACGGGGCTCCAGCAACCTTCCAGCGTCTGGTGGACAAAGTGCTCCGGCCTCATAGCTCATACAGTGCTGCCTACCTGGATGACGTGGTCATCTATTCCAGCACATGGAGGGAACACCTACAGTGAGCGGTATTGCGAACACTTAGTGAGGCCAGGCTCTGGATTAATCCCAAGAAATGCTTCTTTGGGTTAAGCAAAGCCAAATATTTAGGCTACCTGGTGGGTCGGGGTACCGTAAGGCCACAGTGCTCCAAAGTTGATGCCATTTTGAAATGGCCCCGTCCACGAACCAAGCGGCAGGTCCAAGCCTTCCTCGGGTTAGCCGGGTACTACCGCCGGTTTGAACCCCGGTTCTCGGAGAAAGCGGCACCCTTGACTGATTTAACAAAGAAGAGGGCCCCGAACATTGTGGTATGGACTGAGAAGACAGGCACTGCATTTAGTGACTTAAAACAGGCCCTTACGTCCGAACCTATTTTGATGGCACCTAACTTTTCTTTGCCTTTCATCCTCCAGACGGACGCTTCAGACACAGTCCTGGGCGCCGTGCTGAGCCAAAGTGTCGATGGTGTGGAACACCCCATCATGTTCCTAAGCCGGAAACTGTTGGACCGGGAGACCAGGTATGCAGCGGTGGAAAGGGAGGCTTTGGCAATTAAATGGGCGATTACTCAGCTTAGATACTACCTGTTGGGCCAGGAATTCACCTTTGTCACGGACCGTGCACCTCTACAGTGGATGGCCCTGCACAAGCAGTCAAATCTGCGGGTCACCCAGTGGTTTCTTGACCTACAGCCGTACAAGTTTTCGCTCGTTCATCGTCGAGGTACTCTCCATGCCAACGCTGATGCTCTTTCTCGGGTTCACGACCTCTCGGTTAGGGTCGCCCGACCCGACGGGTCTGGGCTAAGGGGGCCTTGTCACACACGCGCATGGGAGGCAGCTAAAGGGCTTGAGTGAAGGCAGTTCTGAGGCATGCCGGGGTGTGTCAGAGTACACTGACTCTTTTTCTCACTTCCCTGTAGACCATCCCTGGGAGACTCCACCTGGCTCTTTTGACATCACTTCCGGGACTGAACCAATGAAAACAGACCTTACCGGCTCCGGCCCCCCTGATGTCACGTCCGGACCTGATCCAATGAGGGACGAACACGTGCCCGATCCTCATGACCTCACTTCCTGTCTTCCCCTTTAAAAGCCTGCCCTTTTTCCCTTTTCCCTAAGTCTTGTTTTGGACTCGGTTGTATGCACTTCAGTGCTCTGTATTACTACAAAACGATTTTGCAGCCAGGAAACCAGATTATAAGGGTGGCTGCCCCAAACCTTTATCTGAGTATGTCTCATTCTTGTGACAATAAATATATATATACACACACACACACATATATATATATATATATACATACACACACACACATATATATACATATATATATATATATATATATATATATATATATATATATACACACATATATATATATATATACACACACACACACATATATATATATATATATATACACACATATATAAATATATATGCATATACATATCTACATATATATATATATATATATTAGGGGTGGGATGCGAAAAATTAATCTAATTAATTAGAGGGTTTGTAATTAATGAATCTTGATTAATCGCATGTAATCACACAAGAAAATTTGGCCCAATGCGCAAATGTTTTTTTTAATTTAAAAGGGTTTTAGTTGGCGACAGAATCAAATAATAGACATGGACATGAATATTGTAAACTCAAGGTCTTTTAATTTCTGAAAAAAAAAATGCATTTAAACTGCATTTCAGTTCATAACAGAAACAAAAATATCATCCCTGGCTAAAATTGGGCAGACTTAAAAATAAAGTGGTATTCTAAGTACTTTAAGTACATGTTCAGAATGGCATTGTCTTTAAATAATAATAACAAAAATTTCAACATAAAGTGCAGTTTTTCTTCTTAAAAAAATAAGGCAGAAACATAAAAGGTAATTTGACCAGCTTCACCTTTAAACTCCGAGTAACCTTAGCCAAAATTATTTAGTACATTACACTAAAACAGTGTGATCATTGAACATCTGTAATTAGATGTAATTAAAATTATTAACGGTCAGGTAAGTCCAATGAGCCCGAGTAAGAGCCACAAAGTCCGCTTTCTGTAATGCATCTAAATTTGCTTGCTTTTCACTGTCATAAAGCTGTTGAATTTTACTTGAAATAGTCTTTCGGCACGGCAGTTGAAAGTTGGATAACCTGACGCTAACTTTAACACATTTTCCAACCCCCTATCTTCCATCACTGTTAGTGGTCTACAGTCCAAAGCAATCCATTTTACGAGAGAATTTGTAAGTTTGACCGATGTTGACTTACGAATTTTAGTCCTGAAGCCAGTCATTTCATCAGGTTTGGGCTGCCAACACCTTTTGTTGGTACTCGAACTCGTACTGCTAGTGCTAACAGCATACACAGTTGCTGTGCTCGCTGTAACATGTTTTGCATTTAGATGTTACCGTAAGGTTGAAGTGCGTCGGTGGTATGCAAACTCCTTTTTGCACAGTTTGCACAAAAACACGCTTTTATCAAGGCTTCCGTCGGGTAGCCTTTCGAAATGAAATTTGCCTCTGATCAGTCCTAGCAACGCGCTTTCATCAGACTCTTCCATTTTTGTAGCTCTGATGTGTGCATCAATGTAATCGATGTACCAGGAAATCATGCATTGACAAAAGTTCCCCGTTGCTTGGAATGTGTGATTAAATGTGTTATTTTTTTTAATGCGTCATGGAGCATATGCATCAAAGCTTTTGAGCTTTGCTTGTGCTAAGAAAAGGAAACATTTTAAAAATAACGTAACATGATTGTCAATGTAATCTTTTGTAGGGTGTGTCCCTAAGACTTATCAATTGTCATCGCGAAGCAGAGCCTTACTGGAAATTGGAGGCATTTGAATTGAAATGGGAGATCAGAGGGCGTAACGGGGATGCGAGGAATACAAACTCTCTCCCCTGAGCAACCGCCAGTAAAAGTAGTTGCCTCAATTAGGTTCTTTTGCAGACACGTGACCTGAAGTCTCGTGCTGTTACAAAGTGTCAGTGGCTGTAGGGTTTTCAGTAATATTATTGGTGTCCCAACCCTCAAAATTAGATTATGCTCAGTTGTGCCTGGAGGATTCAGAGTGTGGAGAAGCCCTAGAGACAGCGTGTGTATTAACTTATGGATTTTTCTGTGAGTATTTGGTGGCAGCGTCACAAAGTTGCTTCCGCAAGACCGCGTTAGCTGCGGAGCTCAGCGCGAAATGAAGTGAATGGGAGGGGAGATGCTGATGTAACTTCCCCCCCGCCTTAACTGTCAATCCCCCCCACAAACACAGTCTCTCGAAATTTGCATAAGCACAGTCCTTCACCAACAATTTTAACTTAGTTAGAAAGTGATCAAAACTCTCGTTTATACCTTGCATCCTCTCATTAAACTTGTATCACGCGAATATCGTGTTAATCATGGCATGACAAACGCCACCGGCAGCCTGTCTATGAACTTTATTTAAGAAGCGTGTCTACAAACTTAATTTAAACTTACGGTTTGCACCGTGCTTTGTTTCCGCAGTAGCTGTACTTATGAATATGCTTGTATGCGTCACTCGCTTGATATTCTTTTTCTGCCTTCTCGATTGTGTAAAGCGTCTTTTCTTCAGCGCTCTTTAGAGCTCTGCCTTGTTCTCTGCATACTGCGGTCACAGTCAGTTCACGTGATTACGTGGGAGGCGTGATGATGCAAGACACAACTCCGCTTCCCACGGCCATCGAGAAGCTGTCTATTACAGTATATGGGCGACAAAATAGGTTCCAGTTATGACCATTACGCGTAGAATTTCGAAATGAAACCTGCCCAACTTTTATCAGTCACAACGGTCGTAACGGTCGACAACATCCGCCATGTTGAACTTTCTTATTTACGGCCCCATCTTCACGAAATTTGGTAGGTGGCTTCCCTACGCTAACCGAAACAGATGTACGTACTTATTTCGATGGTATAATGCCACTGTCGGCCGCCATATTGAACTTTCCAACGTCACTAATTCTCCAACTTCCTGTGTAGGTAGAAGGCTGAAATTTGGCATGCTCATTCCTTACAGCTTACTTACAAATGTTAATTTCATTTCGAAATTCTACGCGTAACGGTCATAACGGTCAACAATGTCCGCAATGTTGAACTTTCTTACAGTATTTATGGCCCCATCTTCACGAAATTTGGTAGGTGGCTTCCCTGTGCTAACCAAAACCAATGTACGCACTTATTTCAGTGGTATGATGCCACTGTCGGCCGCCATATTGAACTTTTCAACGGTCTTTGTTACTTATGGGCCCATCTTCAAGAAATTTGGTACGCGGGTTCCAAACGCTAACTGAATCCTACTTACATACATATATAGGTCCATAGCCTGCAGCTCGGTCACCGTCGCTCCCGTCTCTACATTCCCTTCCTTGCTTTGCCACGGGATTCACGTCTCCCTGCTGATAACTACAGCCTTTTTATTTAATCCACGGCTTCTCCCCTGTTTTATTGTTCGTTTATTACGATTATAGTTATTGTTTAGGTATTTTAGACTCACTTTACATTGTTCAGGTACCCATTTCCTTTATCATTCCAACCGTACCCCCATTAACATGTCTATCGAGGTGATCACTATTGATCAAACATTATAGATAATTAGATAATTATACTACACAGGAGCACTATAAGAGTGAAATGCTTAAGCCCTTAACCTATGGTTCTGCATGTGAGTTGATGGCTACCGCTGAATTGTTCGGTTGTCACTTTCAAGTGTACCGAAATGGCCAAATCTTTTACACCTTTCGACAACTGCCAGTGCCTCTTAAACATCTTAGACTCACAGGTGACGATTTCAGTAGTGGACACTTTGATGTTTATGAATGTTTAAACTCTCAAAAGCTGGATGTGAAGTTATCGATGAAACCGGTTGTATGCTTACAACGCTTGACAGATGCCGAATGTCACTTCAACACAAGTCCTGCAAATACTGTCGTCATTGGGACAAACCATGAAACTCAAACTGATTATGACAGCAGCAATCCAAGCTGTGAGATTTGAGACAAGATTACTGTTCACATGGCCAACTGTATGTTGCATGCTCAAGAGTAAGCTCAGCGCACAGCTTGGTCATATTACAACCGGAGGGCCGAACTCAAAATGTGGTATACAAAGAGATCCGTAACAAATAATTATTGGTATATTTTCCCTCAGTTTAAAAAGGTTAAATTTTCTTCTTAATAAAAATTTTAAGTCAGTACTTTGCCGCTGCGAATCGCGGGTATTTTGCTAGTAGATTAATATAGCTCAACTAAGAATAAAAAAGAGAATATACTTTCTGCATGATGCTTGTCTTGCATACTGTAAATGATGGCTGAGGTGGATATTATATTTTCTTAAGTGTTCGATGAAAGTAACAAGCATATCAACTCCCCCAGTAAACAAGCTACATTTAAATTTAAATATTTTTTTCTCAGTCCATCAATATAAGACACTCCTCTTATGCCTGTAGTATTCCTTATGTCTCTTCTTTCAGTCCTTTCGAATATCACAGTATCATTTTGTAAACTGATGCAATTATAATTTTGATCTATATACCAGAGAAGATCTGACTAGTGCCTTAAAGAATAATGTGAACTTGTGGTATGTGACATAATATGCTAATTAAAAAAACGTCAAAATGTTTAAAATCTTAATATTGCAAACCTCCGCAGACTGACAACATATTATTCTTTCGTTTTCATTTAGAAGCACTGTTATGAAGTTTAAACACTAATGTGGTTCATTTCTATAATGTATGTTGGCCATGAAATTTCTTGTCTGACCTATATTGTACACTGCATGAAACCACCAAAAACTACAAAGTAAAAGCTACTAGCCTGCATTTGGGTGAATTATTTCAGCATATCCTGTAGCAATATCAAGAAGAAACAGTGGCAGCTTTTAATGTAAATATAAGCAAAAAATATATTTATTTCTTTACATGCATAATTTGTTTTAATATAACAGTCTGACACATTATACTTTTAGAAATATTAATTATTATTGTTATTATAAAATCAATTACCTCTGAGCCTGACTGCAAGCTTGAACTTACTTGATATCTTTGTTTTTAGTGATAGCTGCATTTAACCTTGTTAATATTCTTAAGCATGAATAATCCATTATGGGACTCAAATGTCTCTGTCATCCTGCAATGAATGAGCTGTTTATCTAGCTGTGCTTAAAGCCATGTGGCATTAGGCAGAAGATAACTCCTCAATAGATGTGTTTGAGCCTTTAGGGAATCTCTCCTACCTGATATACTGAACATAACCCAGCATCACCTTCCTGCAAACCCCTATCAAGTTATCTACATCAGCTCTAATTCTCACTGCCTACTTGGTAATCTGCTGGAGTTTCTTTGAAATCAGATTTGTCAGACCACTTAACCAGGAAAAGGATTTTTGACAGTAGATGAATGACATGATGGTTAGGTGCACCCTGAATTTCTCTGTGATGGCATTTGTTAGCACCAAAGATATTTCTATAACTTTTTGCCAGTATGTTTTAGCCTCTAGTATTAATACTGATGTACTGAAGCTATGTGTCAAATCCAATTTCGGTTTTTCTAAACTGAGTTCAGTCAGAAGCTTGAATGAGGTGAGTTGTTTCTAGTTTTTGCACTGCTCCTTAAATAATTTCAACAGCAATTGCCATTACCATGTAGGGTGGAATGTATACTACTGTCACATAGATATGGTTAAATTAATGTGGCAAACAGTATGAACTAGGTCCAGCAGTGAGTTGTATTTTGTGTGAAAACCTACTCTCTGACAGTTATTTTATTACACCACATATGACTGATGTGAAGACATAACCCCAGTTCTTAAATCTTTACACTGGCTCCCAGTTAAGTTCAGGGCAGATTTCAAAATCCTCCTTTTAACATATAAAGCATTAAATGGCCAAGGTCCGGCTTACTTGTCTGAACTTATCATGACTTACAAACCTGAGCGCACATTAAGATCTCAAGATGCCGGTCTGCTTAGGATTCCAAGGATTAATAAAATAACAGTGGGTGGTCGAGCTTTTAGTTACAGGGCCCCTAAACTGTGGAATGGTCTTCCTGCTTCCATAAGAGATGCCCCTTCAGTCTCAGCCTTTAAATCCCGGCTGAAGACTCACTACTTCAGTTTAGCATATCCTGACTAGAGCTGCTGATTAACTGTACATACTGCATCTCTGTTGTTAGTCATTAGCACTATAACATAAACAACATGATAATTATATTTGAATACTAACCCTCACCTATTCTGTTTCTTTTCTCGGTACCCAAATGTGGCCATTGATGCCACGGCCCACCTGCCAAGTTGTTTGCCTGCCTATGGTAAAGTCATCCCTGATGGAGGATCACAGGAATCATGGGAAAGAGGGGTCCTTTCATCGGAGCAACGTTTCAGCTGTGGCCTGGCCAAATGGGAAGGCAGCTTGATGGATGAGGTCTCCAGGACTCTAAAAATATCCAAACCTAATTATGTCATATCATCAACTGTTAAACCGTACTTCTAAAATTTTTATTATTATGCTGTCTTAAGGAATTGTTCTGTTCTGTATATTGTATTGTATTGACCCCCTACTTTTGACACCCACTGCACGCCCAACCTACCTGGAAAGGGGTCTCTCTTTGAACTGCCTTTCCCGAGGTTTCTTCCATTTTTCCCCACAAGGTTTTTATTGGGAGTTTTTCCTTGTCTTTTCAGAGAGTCAAGGCTGGGGGGCTGTCAAAAGGCAGGGCCTGTTAAAGCCCATTACGGCACTTCCTGTGTGATTTTGGGCTATACAAAAATAAACTGTATTGTAAACTGTATTGTATAAGACAGACCTCACATCTGTCTACTGTCCTAGTTTAAAGTTTTTGTGTAGACTTTCACAGAAAGCTACAATCTGAATATCTCTATATTTAAATCTGTATCCTTAAACCAAATATCAGTAAAGCACATAAGACAGCGCAGTTACTGTCAGCATGTCAAATTTATTTTCAAAAGGGACCCTATCTTGCTTATAATGATCACTGGCAAAAGCAGTTTAAATGTTCTTCATTTTAATACAGTTCACAGTTTGCTTTTTCTTCTTCAAAGGAGTTAACAGAGTTTTTGAGATTCAATTCAATCAGGGATAAAAATAGTAAATGTGAGTTTACTTGGAAAAAAGAATACTTAAAGGACATGTTTGGTATTTTTTAATGATTATGGTATATATTAATTAGCCACAGAAAATTGCAATTTTGATTAAAGTTTTAAAATCTCATGCCAGTTCTTGTTGTTTAAAACATTAAAATAAATGACTTAAAACCTTTGATTCCATTTTCAAGCCAAGTATTTTATCAACTATTGATCTACATCTTGAGAATGCACCCATAATGTAAAACAGTATATCTACCATTTTTGGAAAAAATATTTTTATGAGATTCTGCCATTTTAAACAGCGTCATTCTGTGTTCTCTACCTCATTATCTGTCTGTGTTTTGTTGTATAAAAGTGTTCAAGAAAGGTAGTTTAACTTCTAAGGTTATGTTATATCAGTAGACAAGGTAATGCTGAAAACACCTAATTTATTAGCCTAGATTAACATGTACACTTCACAATATTCACCTTTTTGACATTCACACATTACTTATTCTCATCACAGACCACAAGTAGGGGTATCTGTATAAATTAAAGTATCAATTCTTTTTAATCTAACTAAGGTGTTCTTTAAACTAATGTGCAATTGCACAGCTGTTTGTGTCTTCTATGTTGGGACCCATTTTCATTTTGTTAATGGAGCTGTAATTTTGTCCTCTGACACAATGATTTTATGATGCGTCCTTTAGAACTGCCTATGCCTTCTCTCTTTCGAATACCAAACGCTGCATTTCACAATTTACAAGCAATGTGTCTTCTCTCTATTTTAAAAGCCATATGTCATCTGCCTGCATTAAGCCAATAGAAGTACCTCCTTTTAATACCGTGGCCTGATGGCTGTTTTTAGTAAGTGAGCGCAAATGCCGCATGATAGTCTGATAGTGGGCATCGTATCTTTGATTGCCGGTACAACAAATAGTCCTGACCAGGCATCAGTCACAGCACCAACTGTAGTCATCACTGCTCTTGTCAAAAGAATGGAGATAAATGCTTTGACAACAAAGACACCCGTGCAGAACGTGTGAAAAACAACAGATTTGCTGCAATTTCGGATATCTGGCAACGTTTTGTTGAGAACTGTGTTCCGAGTTACACCCCAGGGCAACATATTACAGTTGATGAGCAACTGTTTCCAACCAAGGTCCATTGTTCTTCTTACAATACATCGCGACCAAGCCTGACAAATTTGGCATACAGTTTTGGATTGCAGCAGATTTGGAGACAAAGTATATGTGCAATGCCACTCCTTATTTAGGAAAAGATTCCAGTCGTCCTACGGGAGAAAGACTTTCTGAGTCTGTGGTCATAAAGGGGGCATGCTCAAAAAATACACATGTAATGCCACAGAAAGTGCATGCAGACACTTCAGTTCACAAGCATCCTACAGCGTAAAGTCACAAGTACAGTGCAAAGCTATAGCACATCTTTGTGAAAACAGCAGTGTCAGATGGGGGGCGTAGGGTAAGATCGTGAACGCGACTGAGAGAATGAAACTGAATAAAAAAAAAAACAAAGCTAACCTTTACAAGTATCATACATTTACACTGGCTGTTACAGACTGAAATCAAATATATGTTTTTATTCTAAAATAGTAGATCGAATCCATGAAGTTTTGGTTACTAGTCAACAGTTGATAGCATTGCACCACTGAAGCAGTAGTAGTAAATGCATGTCAATGTCTCACCCTAATGTGGGTTCTTTTTTTAAAGAAAAGTGCACTTGTTCTGTTATATTTGTACCTTTTGTGAAAGTGTTTCTTTGATATTTGGACTTCAGGCTTCACACATTATAAACTTCATGTCTACATTTTGTCAATTATGACTAAAACACGAAAAACGTTTCTGTTTTAACGATATGTTTACTGTACATTAATCGTTGTAGACACTGAACACACATGAAATGCATGTGTTCCAAATAACGATATAGTATTTATAAAAGGTGTTATTTTGCTTGACTTCTCACTCTATACAATTGCAAGCAACTGACACGCAGGTAAACAGACTTGAGCTGAGAAGACTGTGCACCGGTGGGGGATGTGATAGCAGGCTGCTTGCTATTTGCTGCGTATCCATACATTTACAGGACAATAGACGCTAACAGAGAGGTGAGTAGCGATTTAAGGTGGGACGGATCTACAAGTTTTTTCGTAGGCTCTTGTGTTAAGAACACAATTTCCTTTAAAAAAAAAACTTTATCTTGAAAAATAGAAAACTCCCTAAAACCACTTCAATGCATCACCTAATCTGAGCCAAGTACAAACAAAAACATGGTAGCATTTTGCCCCATTGGTGTGACTTACTCATTTCCTCACCTTTGAAATACCTCAAAGTCACTTCTTACACATTTTACACTTCTGTTTCTGTCTGCATAATGGTGAGTCTTTGATCCAATTCTATTCTGAGAGAGCTCAGCCTTGACACATCTTTAAGGGCCTATTTACACCTAAGCATTTTTGTAGCATTTTAAAGCTAGACAAGAAGGCCCCTAAACACTTTTGTTATTTGCCATTATTTTCAATGACACCATTCACACCAAGGTGCTTTAGCAGTGAGCGGTTTAGAATGCAGCAGTTTTCATTTGTTTTCAGCCAAAAAGTTATTTGAATGAAATCAGTGGTAACCCTCATAAAATGCAAAGAACATAAAGATAGAGCATTTATTTCTAAAGCATTTTCCATGGTTAAGCCAAGAGTGAAGCAGCTCATTGAAACTAGAAAAAAAAGCTTCTGTCACCGTGTACACACAAGCTATGGTCATCTACTGACAGCTGTTGAGGGAGAGATTAAGTATGCATGTAGCTTGCAATCAAGTGACAATAAATTAAACAAAAGTTTCAGTTATAGATTTAGTTTTAAATCAAGTTGAAGTGTAGTATGTTTACCACAGATATTTAAAATATAAGCAGAGTAGTAGCATGTGTTCTGTCTGCGTATTTCTGGACTTGTCAGTGACAGTGAGTGTGCATAACTGTAGTTGACTACCTGCTTTAACACTGAATACTGAAATGTGTCAGTAATGCTTCTGAATTAATAAAATGTGTTCAGTTCTTCATATGCTGTGAAGTAAATAATATCCTTTCCTTTTTTCCATCCCAAACCTGAGCCCCCAAGTATTACCATTAATCAGATCACATTTTTTCAAAACTATCTATATATAATAATAGAATAACAGAATTAAAAATAAACAGATACTTTATTTTAGGTCTCTGTGCATGTAGCACTCTCTTTTATGATTGGATGTGCGATTAAATTCTTCAATGGAGTGGTTTACCATCTGCTATGTTAACTTCCTGCCTTACACCCAGTGCTGATGCAATAATCACTGGCTCTCGGTGGCCCTCAAGTGGCAAAGTAAATTTACCCCTCAGTACATGCAGGATTAAATGTACTATACTGTTGTCAACCGAGGGAACACACTGTTCACAGAGGAAATGTTGGAGCATCAACTTAGTCACCCCTTTGAATATTTACAATGTCCAAAATAAACAGGAAAGGAATGTCAAATAATGGAAAACAAATAAGCAATGTGAAATAGGGAATAAATTCCAACTGGGGGCTCCGTTTTTCAGTCTTCTCCATCCGGAATGACATGGCCAATGCCAGAAGCCTTGGCTTTGTAGCGGGGGACAGGAAGGGGTGGAGTCAGTTGCCCTCAGTGTTTGGTTCCTCAGGGCTTTGGAAGAAAAAGGAGATGATAGCGGCAGTGCCCTCTTGTTTCCCAGAGTGGTCGTGAATACCTACTATGAGTCCAGAAAGTGAACCTCTGCCATGCATGCATGACAATATCCTCAAGGTCTGTTCAGTTCTTTTCTCTTGATTACATGCTATAAATACGCTTAAACTCTTCCTGACTAGCTGTCATAGGTGGATTGGCATGTGCAGCAATGGCAACAGGCAATTTGTTTTTGCAAAATAATGCATTTTTTGTGAGTGGTGTCAGTAAACTTCTGTAAATATCATAAAGACACTATCATATATCACATACATACATGCTTATTTTTAGGATGCTGCCCAAGCTCTTCATAGAGAGTACAAAATTGTTCTTTAGACTCACTTTGCTGCAGGAAAGGCTGAATCCAATATCTGCAATCATGATGTCTACAACAACCCTTCTTCAGTTTTGTGATTGCCAGGATACAAAGCACTAAAGTCGAAGAAGACATTCTGGAGACAAAACAATCACCTCACAACAATAGGACACCCAAAAATGCTAGAACACCTCACAACCCACAAAACAGTATAAGGAAACAATGTTAATCATGTTTTCCCTGCAAAATGCTTCCTTAAAAACATTTAAAGTATGCTTTAAAAACTCAGGAAGGCAGTTAAAAAATGTAAAATGTTTACAAAACATTATTAAAAACTTTGAAAAACATCAAACACATGCAGGAAAAGTTCAATGCTCAAATGTGCATGAGTACTAAATCTTGTAATTGTGTCACTTCTAGCCAAGCCCTAGAATTACTTCAGGAGACTGGATTGACAAACATTGCCTACAATTGCAAGAGTCCAGAACTCCTTGTAACTGGCACTGGTATATCTGTATCCTTAAATTTTATTAAGACATTAATTAAAGCGCTGGACCTCCCAATCAGGCAATGTAATCCCACTTCTCCAATTTGAAAAAAGAGCACTGCCATCATATTGGCTAGAGGGTAATGAGTAATTTAGGACAATGTGTTACTCTCCATTTCCCAGAATGTACCCTGGCCTTTAATCCGTTCACCCTGCCCTAACGTTCTTAATTAGAGTAAAAACCCCTAGCCCAGGCCGAGTCCTCTGTCTTCTAGCATGCTGGCTTTATCTCTCTCTCTCTCTTCCTCTCTCTCTTACTTCCTGCTCATATTCTTCTGGGGTTCCCTTTGCAGTGGCAGAGCATTTTGTCAATGGTGGTCCTCATTTGCCCATATCATCAAATAAAATACCTCTTATTTTTCCAGTGTGCTAGTTTTTCTCCCCCATCACTCTGTGTTACAGCCTTGCCCTGTCAAACTAGCACTACCTTTAATCCTGGTATTCCTTTCAAAGCAATATATTTTTGCATAGTGCTTTTGTGCTTACTTTCATACTTTTGGATTTGTATTGAATATTAGTATTAAACACTTTTATGTTTGTTCTTCATATTCTGGCATGTTGATTTCTGTTGGATTTTAAAAATGAAAATAAGTGTAAAAAGATCACAAAATTATGTTTTAATTGTTAAAATGTATGGTATATGGGAAGTGTGCTTTAAAACAAATAATCTGACATGAAATTAAACTGTTTTCTGTATAAACCGTAAAACCTACCAAGATAAGCAACGTATTTTTGATTTTTCTGTGGTCTATATAGTACATATTTTGTTTGTACAGTTTGTGCTATAAAAGTATTAGCTCCCATTAAACACCCCTAACTAATTACATTTAAGCAAAAAGTTTGAAACAGATAATCTCAAAATTCATGCTGAAGCTACTTATTACTTATTGAATAAGTTATGTTCTCCAGTCAAGTCTGACGGTTCAGGAGGAGAAGTGTGGGAGTACTTTACATTATGTAATAAATGTACAAAAAAATTGTAGTTCATGGATATTTTTCCATCATTGTCAAAAAACGTCTACAAGAATCTGCTCTGGTAATAACTGTATTATTTATAATTAAAATGTCCGTCACTGAAAAGACACTGCATTCAAACTGATACAAAGAAAAACCAAAAATACCACTTAAGTCCACAGCTAAATTTATTCTTTACACAAATCAAATTTTATTCAGTACACCATAAATAATTCAAGTGACTACAACCACTGAGAACCACTACAACAATAAAAGGCATCTGCAGACAATGCAAATTAAAGTATAAAATAAAGATAGAAATGAACTTTTGACAATGCATCGTCCATCAAAATAAAAAGGGGAAAAAATTGTGATGCACATAATTAAAACCAAACCTTGAAAATAAGACTTAACTGTGATAAGTCTTTATTCAAGTAAATTTGTAGAAATACAAAAATAATGGTCCTTAAAAAACTCAAGACTTCAGGGACAGTAGGACCAACAATAATATCTCATAACACAGCATTCTCAAATCCAGCTATTCTAATCCTGGGCCACAGTGGTCCACAGCGCCTATCCCAGCAGCACTGGGTACAAGGCAAAAACTAACCCTGGGCACAGATACCTGTCCATCTTGTGACCCACTCAAATTTATAATAACCAATAAATATGTAAGGAAACCCCATGCAGGCAAAATGCAAACAAACTATGACTTAGTGCAATAACAGAACTAATGAAGCTGCATTCATGAGATAATAGTGACAACCACTGTGCCATCATCGCATCTACCCAAACCAAAATAATCCATCCATCCATTTTCCAACCCGCTGAATCCGAATACAGGGTCACGGGGGTCTGCTGGAGCCAATCCCAACCAACATAGGGCACAAGGCAGGAACCAATCCTGAGCAGGGTGCCAACCCACCGCAGGACACACACAAACACACCCACACACCAAGCACACACTAGGGCCAATTTAGAATCGCTAATCCACCTAACCTGCATGTCTTTGGATTGTGGGAGGAAACCGGAGCGCCCGGAGGAAACCCACGCAGACACGGGGAGAACATGCAAACTCCACGCAGGGAGGACCCGGGAAGCGAACCCAGGTCTCCTAACTGCGAGGCAGCAGCGCTACCACTGCGCCACCGTGCCGCCCCAAACCAAAATAATGACACTTAATTCAGAATTTTTTAAATTAAGTAAACAGCATCTAGACTTCTTCCGACATGAAACAAAACAGGCTACAGGCAAAGTGTTATACATTTAAAATACACAAATCAAACTAGAAAAAGAATCCAAGAGGAGGACACTAGAATCCATTTCCAACCATTTTGAAGTCAAAATGTCACTTAATATCGACCCTGCTTTAGATAAGCAAGTTTAGAAAATGGACGGATAGATAGATGGATCATTACAGAATAAAAAGATAAGGAGACATGACCCTGCAGCCTTTAGTTTTCTATATAACTTTAATGAGCTGTCATCCAAAAAAAGTCACATGGACTATCCTTCGTACAATAAGTTTACATAGTCAAATTTAAAATCTATATTGTTTTTGTCTGCTCTAGCTGTTTCTTCTCATCCAATTATGTTTTGTTCTTTATCATTATTTTTTGTAAAAATAGCACACACAACAAAAAACGTTGCTCCTCACAAAGATTAACAGTAGATCATTATTGATTTTCATATAGAGTAAGGGTAATCTAAAACTTTGCAAACTACACTCACAGACACATTTTCATAGATTGCTGTTTTCTGATCAACCAATGTAAAGGATTCACTGACTACATTTTTTCTCAGTGGCACAATGTCCATGTACCCCTGGTGTTTTATAACTTCTGCTTCAAAACTCCATGAATACACTGTCACTGACTATTTGGAGTTTAATTCACATGGACAGAGCTTCAGCATGAATTCTGACATTTCTTCTTAATAAAAAGCATACAGTTTCAGATTTATGTAAGCATATACCATGTACACGTCAAAGTCTATGTTGCTATGTTTAATTTAAACTACATTTTTTCTTTTGTAATCAAATTTTTATTGAGTCAAATGAAAAATAACAATTAGAAATAAAAGATTTAACACAAATATAAAAATAAAAAGTCCATCTCAACCATTCCAACCAGAGACAAGGGACAAATATGATAGAATAACCTAGTACAGAGAAAAAAAGAACAGAAAAGGAACCATGGTCAAATAACTGGGCTAATGTAGTCCACATTTCAATTGATTTGCTAATGCCTTATGAATCTAGGATGCAGACAATTCAACAACAATTCAATCAATTAAATTGCAAAAGTAAGATTGCCAGATGTCCATTGTAATAAGATCGGGTGTCTTCCGGTGGGAAGCAAGAAGAAGTTTAGCTGAAATAGTACCAAGACAGAACAGTTAAGAAGTGGCACAGAGTGATCTAAAATAAGGATTGCTTATGGAAACAGAGGGGTGTTTAAAGAAATAAATGAGAATACATAATAACATGCATATCACCAAAAGGAAAACAAAAAAACAGAAGGGTAGAGGTAGAACATTTGGAGAAATGTTCCAGGTAAATTAAGGGGACAGAGATAGGAAAATAATTCTATCATATGGTGCTTATGGGGAGTAGGATGACATCTATAGAGATTTTTAAATGAGGTGTACTAGTTATGGTTTCAGGAGCAGTATCTAACACTGGAAAATAAAATATACCAGGACAATGGGGGGAAGAGAAAGTAAAGGTTTTCAGAGCAAAGTGAAATAAAGGGGAGACGTTTTTAAGACAATTCAGAAAGTAATGAGTAGATGAGTGGACACAAGCATTCTTCTTACATGGATATGTTCAGCAGTGTGTGTTAGCTTCATGGATGGACACTCTTGAACGTTTATTCTGCTTAAAGTGCCATCTAAAAGCCATATTGGTAATAATTATTATAATATTAATACTTCTTATGTATATAGCACCTTTCCCATGTAGAAAAATAAGCACAACAATAACAACACAAATCAATCACTACACAAATAATAACTTTAAACTTGTATTAAATAATCTTTTAGTATACAAATCCACAATCATCCTCTTCCAGGAGACCCCCTTATAAAAGATGAATGCAGAAGTTAAGCGAGGTGCTCTTGGTGTCCCAGCAATTAACTTCTCCAGATGCTGTTGGAATGTGCGTAACTTCAGATTGAGAAAGGTTACAAAAGTTTGTAATTCAGAAGTCTCAGGGTTGAACAGGTTAGTAGCTGTTATGCTCTAATGTGTCTCGGCTTCAGCAGTCTCAATGCTAGGGTATGATAGCACGTTTTTATAATTCTTTTTTATAGGTTTAAGATTATACTGTTTTGATAAACTGAACTTTTCATGCTTCACCACATTACCCAATACTAGAATACTCTATCTCTGGGCAAAACTTTATCAGCATTTTTCTTGGAAAACATCAAAAATAATTGTTCTCATAGACTGATAAAACATAATACTAATAATAAAAAGGGGAAGCATGCAATATAATAATAAGTAGAAAATAAATATATATATAATGCATGAATGAAAAATGTGTCATATGCTGGTTATATGAATGCAAATCATATGGAATGCATAAACTACAGTGGCATACTTAACACTGGTGGAACTTCATGGCTTCCTACCTATGGTGGAAAAGAACATGAAAGCGAATACTGAGGTTGAAAAGGAAAAGTTACAGTTTTGGAGAGCCCCACATGTCTTGAGCACTGATCAGAATGGCCAGTCAAGAAGAAAGTCATGCTAAGAAAACTGAAACGACAGTGGAAGATCATGAGCCCTGAGGATCACCAAGCATGAAAAAGAACAATACCCAGAGCCAGCCACCAACAGAGAAGGCAGGATGTGGAAGATAGGAATGTGAGTATAAGAGTGTGGCCTGTAACTTTTACACAGAGTAGGATCTTTACCTTGGATTACAAGTAAACAGTTCCATGTTAATTCTCAAATTTAAAAAACAAATAAATTAGCTTTATTGCTCATGCCAAAGAAGACAAGGGATAATCATTTTCAAAACAAAGAAACTAACTTAGATAAATAGGTGTTCTTTACCTTTCAAGAGTTCCATATATTTGGCTAAAAAGACACATGTCTAAAAGAGAATTGTCTTCTTCTATGAGATGGAGAAAGAAAAATGATGTCAAGAAATCATTTGATTACAGAGAGAGGAGTTCTGAACTGCTTAAAGTGGCAGTATTTTTCTTGGCCTTTGTTCAAATTCACAATAACCAATCCCAGTACAGTACAGTGAATTAAAAATTATTCTCTCTGGACTAAAAGACCATTAACCTCAGTACTAGCACTGGCAATTACAACTTCGTGATCTTTATTGACCTCAAGGGGGCATGTTCTTTTAAAGGATAAGAGCTGGAATTCAAAGTCTGCTATCTTTCAAAGTTTAGAGCATGCCAGATATGAAAAGAAAGATATAGTAAAGTTCTGAATAAAGAATTAAATTACCTCCTAAATACTGTCAGTGTTATCTAGAGGCCCTAGATTCACTGTTTGCAAAAGAATTACAGTAATTGAAGAGAAGAGATTTAGTGAATTTCTACTTTGGAGGGTGAGGTGTAAGAAGTGGTTAATGCAACTTCAGTTGGAAAGGTTTACGATTAGACAAGGTGGATTATGCTAACAAGGGCAGGGAATGTAGAATGAAATATCAACCCATACAATAACAAAATAAGTAGAGCAAATGAGGTAAAAGGGTGTGACAACAGGAAAAAATAAATACAATTTTGGTTTACAGGAAATTTACATAAAGAAAATATAGAATGAGGAAAAGAAACCCTGATGATAATGAAAGTCAACCAGAACTTAATTTGCTGAGAATTTATGAAAATGGCTGATAAGGTCAGAAAAGAAGGAGGGACAGTGCAACTTATAGCCATATGCAAAGATAAACAACACTTTATTACCCTCTAGCTCCACCTGCAAGTAACAAAATTAACCCAGACCACCACTGTCCATTAGAAAATTTTTAGTCTTCCGAATTTTTAGGAGAATAAAAATGTCACCCTGTTTACAGCAAGCATGAGAAAATCACAGATCTAACATCTGGAGCTTGACATGAAAATTTGTTGGAAAATACATGATGGCCAGTTGACCAATATAGCATGGAGGTCTCATGATGCCAACATGTGGGTTCAGTACCATTCCATCACAGACATAGATTGAAAAAATGCGAACATCCTAGATCATGGAAATTAAACTACCTATAAGGACTCAGAATTGACTTGTCTGTAGGGAAAAATACAAGCTAGAAATTTTCTTGATGAAGGATGACAAGAGTGTTTAAAGTAATGTGGCACAAAATCAAACAAAAAATAGGCTAAGTCATAAAATACAGCAAGTTGAAGCACTAAGAGAAGTGGCTCTTGGCAAATCAGTAGCAATGAAAAGAGTAGGCACAATTATAGAAAACATGACGAATGCTGATTAATGGGTTATCCACCCCTGCAAACCAAAAAAGAAAAAAGCACTAAATATAAAAATGCAGAGAGATTTTTGTTTCCTAATTTCTTCATTATATTATGTCCGTTGCCCTTGTTTAGGGGTTGAAAACTCTCTCCATCAATCAGATTCTTTTTTCATTTAGTATGCAGCACTATGCATGCACTTATTTGTTGCAATCCCTGAGTTGTTAATTCAGTGAATTTGTTAGACATTCTATGCCTAAATAAACGTCTAGGACGTTCAGAGCAAGTTCGTTTATCCAAAAACTTAACGCCCGTGTGAACAAGGCCTAAGTGCAAAAGCCATAAAAATAATCAGCGCTGCAAAATTAAATTTGCTCAGTTTTTATACTTTGGAACACATATTAATCTTAATAGTACAATTAAAAATAAATACAATTACAAATACTATACATATTAAAAATACAATAAAACCATAAATCAGAAAGATATCATTTATGGCAGTGAGAAGGCACATCTGAAAAGGTGAGTTGTTTTAAATAAAGAAACAGAAATAAGAGACCAAATATTATAAGGGAATTCCTAAGCTGAGGAGCAGCGTAATTAAACACCATGGAAGAGAGAAAGACTGATGGGACAATAAGACGGCCAGAAAAACAAGAGAGCATTCTTTGAAAAAATCTTCTAAATAAGTGGGAGCCAGACCATGGAGTGAGGACAAATACAGTACAGTGAGATTTATATAGAATAGCACAATTGTGACTATGAGTCTTAGTTTAACTTAATAAGCAAGCAGCAGAGTTCTGAACTAACTGCTGCTTGTTCATAAATAGAGTTACAGTAATCTAGCCTTAAGGTAACAAATGCATGAATTAATGTCTCAGTCTCAGAGTATGACAGGATGGAACAAAGTCTTGAATTGTAACAAAGGCAATAAAATGCAGCACAAGATGTAGTATCAACATGAGACTGAAAAGTAAGAGTGCTGCCAAAAACAACAGCCACGTCCTTAACATCAGAGCATAAAGGAATAAGGCTATCATAAATGCAGATATTAAAATTGCCAAACTATTAAAGCATAGTTTAAAGACTACAAGGTTAATTTCAGACTTGTCTAACTATTGTCTAACTCAAAATATTAAGCTTAAGGAGATGATGTACCAGTCATATTTTAATATCATGGGGACAACTAACCAAAAAGGATGGAGAACAAAACTGAGTTGTTTTGGTGGAAATATAAAGCTGGATATCATAAGCATAACACTGAAGTTGAAGACCATGGTGATGTATAATTGAACCAAGAGGAAGAACTAAGTGATAAAAGGAAAAGGTTCCAGTACTAACCCTGTGGCATACTATGGGAAAAATGATAATAGTGACAACTGTTGTTATCTAGCTAAATAAATTGCAATAGTTTAGTTAATTAGGACTCAAACTATAAACATACGCAGTGAAAACGGGCATTCTGATAATATTGTACTCAAAATCATGTTAAACACTGTAGTAAGGTCAAAAAGGGTAAGGATAAATAGCAAACCAGCAATGTGAACAGTGTGAGCAGACCATTTGTGGCTCTAACAAGGCTGTTTCAGTTCTGCAGCATGTTTTGACTGGAAATTAGATTGAAAAGGTTTAATATGCTTAACTGATTCTATAGTTGGGAATCAGAAACATTTTCAATATTATGGAAAAAAGGGAAGATTGAAAACAGAGTGATAATTTCAGAAATCACTGGGCTTACTACTGGCATTAGTCACAATATCTACACCAAGACCCAGCGGCACTTTACAGTTCAAAACGCAGAAGCACGCCTCAATCAGGTATAAGAGCTTACATAAGACTGGAATCATGATGTTAATGAAATATATATAACTGCTCTGAAAACACAATCAATAATAAAAAAACATTCAAATAAGTTGCTCAGAATTAAACCTATGTAAATTTAAAACCATGGAAAAAACATTAAACAGTCAAAGCAACAGATCAACAAAGAACAAACTCATCACAAAAACAGCAGCCAGATGCACACAGCATTTTCTCAGCCAGGCCGTAAATGTAATTAAAATATACAGTATTTAGGGAATATACAGTAGATACTCTATCCTCCATAATCACAAATAATGCAGAAACTGAATTGAAAATGGCCAGATACAAGGAAAAATGATACATTGTGTAATAATGTCACAATGTATCCACATTGCAGAAAACAGAAAAACAAAGAAAACAGACATGGCCTTGTTACTTCGTTGCAAAGAACGAGATTCAAATGGCAGCTAAGTAACTATTTCAAGGACAACAATTTAAGTATCTAATGGAAAAGTATGCTCAAAGACTGTTGCAATGAAAAAACATGCTTTCAAGAGTAATCAAACAATTAGTAAACCTTCAAGTAATTCAGGCAATTCCTATAAATATTAATTTTGAGCACAGTGCATCCCTGCTCCTAAGTAAGAAACACTTTACAAAGCAATGTAGGATTTCTTTTTTTCATCATTTTGAAAGCAAACTGAAAGCAATTATATATACTAGTTATAACAAAAACACTAAAAGAACATTACTTTTTTTCTTATTCTTAAACATTTTACACAGTGGGCATGCATAATAACCTAGGAAGCTGTACATTACTTTCTAATAAATATAGTTAAAATAAAGCAGAAAATAAAAGTTCTTTTTTAAGAAGTATAAGACTTGGTGGTCATATTAAATTGTATTTTGCCATCAGTGCGTTGTCTGAAATTGATCAGACATTCTCTGACTAATCAAGGCAGATCGACATCCTCACAGCAGAGACAAAGAACAGGTGATTTTTTATTGTCAGCTGTTACAAAGCACTGCAAAGTGCAATCACACAAATTTCCTGAATGAAGCTTTTGTTTTTTCTTATGTGAACAAGAAAATTCTAGGATATACGCAAGTCTGCTGAAGTTAAACACGATTAGTAGAATAAGAATAGATAAACTTTAAAGGGACAGAAACAAATCATAGCATATAGTATTTCTAAACTGTATATTGGACTTCAAGAAAACCATTAAAATCCAAAATAAAATAACAAATACACTCAAAATCCACAAAAATAACACCTTCATATTTTTAAAATTAGCTTATGGACACACACTGGTTATAACATGCTAGATATCCTTAAGATTCACATCTTAACTAGTCTGTATTCTGTTTTCCAACGGCCTCCACAGATCCTCTCAGCTAGCATAGTTTTTAAATCCTTAGTTCTTCAACACCATAATTAGTAGGCTGGAACATCATTAGGTGTGTGTTGGGCAAAAATATAAGGCTGCATGACCAACTCTGTGTACATTCTTTATGACATATTTTAAGGTGCTACTCAACAGGTGTCAGGAGGCTTCTCTTCTGAGAATCACTCTCCAGAGATAACACCTAATGTTAAATGTCTTCTTCTCACACAGAATAGAATCTCTTCATTTGTCAGGGTAGACTTTACTTTTTGGAGGTTTTCTACAGGAGTCTCTGTTACTCTTTGCCACATTTGTGTTGCCCTTGCTGTTGGTAATCTCATCACAGTACAAACACAAATGCAGATGCAAAATGCTCACTGTACTATGCACCTTCCTAATTTGAATTAGTCTCCCATTACTAACTGAAACAGCCTGAATTCTCTGTGGCATAGACTTAAGAAGGTGTCATCAGTGTGGGTCACCTCCAAGAAGTTCAACAGTTGTTGCACATCATCTGGCGGTGGATCTCTTAAGTATGAATGGGTTGTTCTATCTCATCATGTTGATGCTCAGATGGACTGAAATCTAGTGATTGGGAGACCTCTGAATTAAGTTAAATTCATTCTGTCAAAGTCTTGGAACCATTCCAGCACTCTTGCAGCCACCTGGTAGAAAGCATTATTCTGCTGAAAAGGCCCATTTGCAGATCAGAACACTGCTGCCTTGAAAGGATGAATCTATTAGCAATGTTCAAATACACTGTGATATTCCAACATTTGTATTAAAGGACCCAATGTATACTATAAATACAAATACTGCCACCACATGCCTGCATTACTGACATTTCACAGATTGGATTCACAGTTTCTATATGGTATACTGCAAATCTTTTTTTTTAAAGACCTTTAGTTTTAGCATTTGTCTAATCATGGACAGACAAAATGCTACCAATTATTTTAAGTTGCATTTATTTTATTTTTGTTTTTTCTTTTTATTATACATGTATTACATTGTGATGTTTCCATGAATTTTCAATCCCTTAATGTGGGGCTTTTTTTGAGCCAACCACTTTATTAACTACTTTTGTTTTTTGATTAACTTGATAGACCCAATAAAGATAGATAGATAGATAGATAGATAGATAGATAGATAGATAGATAGATAGATAGATAGATAGATAGATAGATAGATAGATAGAACAACAACAACAACATTTATTTATATAGCACATTTTCATACAAACAGTAGCTCAAAGTGCTTTACATAATAAAGAATAGACACAATAAGAAAATAAAATAAGTCAACATTAATTAACATAGAATAAGAGTAAGGTCCAATGGCCAGGGTGGACAGAAAAAACAAAAAAAAAACTCCAGACGGCTGGAGAAAAAAATAAAATCTGTAGGGATTCCAGACCATTAGACTGCCCAGTCCCCTCTGATAGATAGATAGATAGATAGATAGATAGATAGATAGATAGATAGATAGATAGATAGATAGATAGATAGATAGATAGATAGATAGATAGATAGATAGATAGAATATTTTTATACAGCATTCTTTTTAGACACCACTGTCATTTGACTGCCTGTAGACCATCTGTTACTCTGTAAAAGTCATGTCAACCTCCATCAACATCTTTCATCAATGTTTCTGTTTTCAACAAAATAACTGTCCCGGGCTGAATGTTTTTTGGGCTTATGAACCATTCTCAAAAATCTGAGATAATGACAAGCATGAACATCCTCACTAGGGTTGTTGATATTTATATACTTATGCTGGTAACACATTTCATATCATCTAAATCTTTTCTCCCTCTACACTGTACATGATTTGCTGTTTGATTAGTATATCATAATTATTTCTAATAGAGCAGATGGATCAATGTTCAAATGTAGCTTTTTGTTAAAACTGATACAGTATATTGAAGGACTCAAACAGTTTCAACCACCACCTCCTTATTACACTAAATAGATATCTATCTCTATAGCACAGACTAAAAATAAAGTGTATTCAGAATATAAAGAGTGGAATATATTTAGCAGAGTTATTACTGGAGTGAAGCTCTCTACAAAAGAAGTAGCTTGGCTGTTGCAAATAATGTATAAGACATAAAACACATTCTGTAGACACCACTGTTAAGGATGACTTAAATAACTAATAGTATATCAGAATAAATGTATAGAGAGTTACTGTTTTTTACAGCTTAGAGATCCATCCACTTTCTCAACCCACTTAAATTGTTCGGTATATTTTTCCATATTAAAGGTGTTTTCATGTTTAAAGGGAATGCATAAATTCCCTTAAAAGCTATGCATTGCATAAGTTTCTGAATTTTAGATGGACAACATAGTGTTGCATTGGTTACCACTGCTGCTTCATGGTTCCATTGCATTGGGATCAAATCACAGACTCGTCAGTATCTGTGTGGAGTTAACAAGTTATCCCAGCTATGCTTTTTATTTGGGTAACCTGTTTTCTTCTGACATAATTCAGAGACACACAAGAGTGGTCTGAGGACTTCATAATATGTTGGCTCCAGCCTTGTGTATCATGTTGCTAAGATAACCACAAAGCATTATAAACAGCATATATATTTTGACACCTGTGTTATGTAATGCCCACAATAATGAAATAGTAAAACAAAATGAAATGATTTGTCATTAGAAAATGTAAATCATGTTAACAGGTATGGGCGACATTGAAAACTAGTAGCAATATCTCAGTAAGATATTAATATAAGATTAACAATATTGAATATTCTCCATGGAAGTTTGTGAATAGACTGCACAACTTTGAAAGGATTACCAGAGGCAAAAGTGACATAAAGACATCACAGTCCATGAGAAAAAATCATCTGGGCCCTATTGCAGATGCCTGCAATATTCTTCTATAGCAGAGGTCCCCAGCTCCGGTCCTGGAGGGCCTCAGTGGCTGCAGGTTTTCAGTCTAACCCTTTTCTTAATTAATAACCCATTTTTGCTCCTAATTAACTTCTCTCGAATTAAAAAATAATAATGAAATACAAAATGAACCAAAACATGACCAGCAAACTGTGTCGATCATGCAATATCTGAAAATAAAGAAAAGGTGAAGATCTCAGGAATGCTGATCTGCTCAGGTCCCCAAAACATTTTAAAAGTACTGTTATAAAAGAGAAAAAAAACAATTTCAGAAATGTATGCTATTGAACAGTGAGAGCAGCAACAAGCCACTGAATTAAAGAATGGGTTTAATTAACAACAAGAATGTGCCCCTAATTAAGCTACTTGGTGTGAAATTGGTTGGAATTTTAAGCTCTGACTTAGTTGGTCTTCTGTTGGATCACTCATTTAACATTTCATTTCTGTTTGGGTGCCATTTAAGGAAAGAAACAAAGTAATTCAGAGGAATAGTTAAAAAATTCAGGGGAACAAATCTTTAAAAAACAGGTCCATTAAAATGAAAGGAAAAAGAGTTAATTAACAGCAAAAACTGGTTACCAATTAAGAAAAGGGTTAGAATGAAAACCTGAAGCCACTGGGGGCCTCCAGGACTGGAGTTGGGCACCCCTGCTCTATAGGTTCTTATGGGTGTTGTTGACAGCCAAGAAATACTACATAGGCTCACCCAACAAAGCTTTTTTTTGTTTTGGTCTAACCTGAGAACAAATACTACTTCCACTACATCATTTTTTGAATTGAATATTTCCAATTCAGGGTAAATAATATTGGGGTGTGGAAACAAAAAAACATCTGTACCCAGATGTAGAAACATTTTCCTGCAAATAAAAGCTGAAGAAACAGGATTGAATTAAGTAGGCCTGGTTTACTACATACTTAAAAAATATATAATAAAAAATATGTTTATTTCATCCATCTGAAACCTTTCATAGGTACTATAATGTCAATGCTCAATTTACAGGATTACAATTAAATATTAAATAGTATATAAAACAGGTAAGCATATCATACACAGCAAAGTAAAAATAATTATAAACTCATGCTGTGGAAAACAAAGAGACTTAAATTGTGCTTTTTCAGTTCTGGCTTTGACTGTTAAAACTACTGAGACATCTTGCTTTCTTTAACAACAGTTTCATACAAATAGCCTATTGCTATCTAACAAAACAACTTTGTAGATGCATTTCCTTTATTCAAGGAAAACAATAATCTATTTTAAGAAGCTGGAGAATTTCCAGTTTGGTGTATAATGACTCATTAGCTAACAGCTACTAATAAATGTCACTGCTATCTTCATAAATGTGGGATTAAATTTAAATAAGGAGGTAAATGAAATCTAAGCAGGTCTGAAAGCTGAAGTGCTTTTACAAGGTTATTCAATGTCTAGAAATAGCTAATGTTTTAAGTGCCAAAATGCTAAAGAATAGTTCCAGCAGAAGAGAATTACTCAGGATAGTTCCTTCAGTTGTGTGTCCTACACAAGAACAATTCTAAAGTATATATTCATGACACACCAAAATCTGCCTGAAAAAAACAATCATATTCAAATTGATAGAAAATAAGCAACAATAAGCATCTTTTACACTGTTAACCATGATAATAATTACAACATACACAAATATACATTTTTAAACCTTAGTAATTTGAAATCTGCACCTTGTGAACTGAAAATAATACTTTGAATTGCAATTTTCCATTGTTCTTTTCCTATAGAAGGTATTTCCGATGCTACAGACAAGACAGGATCTATCATATAATTACATTTATGATATCAAACTAAATATTCTTAAAAATATTTAAAAGAATAAGCACATGGTTATTGCTAGAAAACTGTGGGTTCACATGATGTCCTATTACTGAAATGTACCTGTCTAAAAAGTGCAGACACACCTCTTCTCTTTCGTCTTCAAATAATACCACTTTTTTGCAGATAATTCCCTACTGTTTATTTCACTTTGTTCTTTACCTAAAATCATCTTTCACATTAATTAAACATAAAAATCTACCCAATATCACTTTTACGAACAGTATCCCTGTAGATTTGATTTAATGCTATAAACATAGAGAGCAATCTCTACTTAGCATTGCTGATGTTTTTACCAATTTAGATTTTGTTTTTGCTTATTAAGAATAATACTAGAATTCTTAAACATAACTGCTAAATAGACCTTTTTTCTTTATATTATTCAATAATGACAGCTGCTGACAATTTCAAAGGATACGAAAATCACTGACAGCCCAAGATAAGTCCCCCATCCTATCAACTGACACTCTACAAGCCCAGCCTGATCCATACTAAATCACCATTCACCTTGCTTGCTCTTGCTGGAGATTATAAGTAAGGAGATGGATTAGCACATTTCCAGAAGTCAGTTTTTATCTCCCTTGGCTTCCCTTGGTACATTTAATCCAGTAAAAGATAAGGCCACGAGTAAAGTCTCCACGCAGACCAGCATTACCAAATGAAGGCTTCTAACAGCAGCATGATGTAAAAATCAAAGTTTACAGTGGCACTGATTTTGCTTTAAAATAAAACTGCAAAGGGACTCCTAAATCTGAGACATTTTACTAAGAAGCTCAACTATGTTTCCAATTTGAACAAACTCTAAGATGAGCAATACGTAAAAAACATTGGCTCATGAAAATGCAAATGTGCAAAACTGTAAAACATAATTTAAAACCAAATATATTCGCCTTCTTTGTTCTGTGCAGGTGGGGATCCCTTAAATGCACTGCTATCTTGGGATATGATACTTTGATGGGATAATCAAAAAACATAAGCTGAAAAATTTGGATATAGTGTTCTCTAGATGTCCAATGACAAGTGTGGAAAATGTGCATAAATAACAACTACATAATCCATATACTTCAAAAAACACTCTTGCCTTCATCTTTCCTCCAAAAAGTTTCACTGCTGACATCAGTCATAAACTGATGTTTGAGTAATGTTTTAATGCAATTATTTACCCGTGTTTTGTCAAGGAATACTGTGTCTATTAGCCGAAAACAGATAAATAAGTAAACATTGTAAAATATAATAAATCCCACGGTTACTACAAGGTCTTCACATTTCTTGATTTTTAATATGTTCTTATTATTAAGAATGTTAAAACAGGAGACTAAGGGCTTTTGATGTGTGCAGCAATGTTTTTTACCAGTCTGCAATAGTCAGTGTATTGTTCTGCGCTGTGGTCTCCTGAAACTTGAGCTCAAAAGACACACAATGCCTGAACAAACTTATCAGGAAAGCCTGCTCCACAGAGCTAATCCTGGGCACACTGAAAGCTGTTGTGGAAAAGAAAATGGTGGCAAAACTGGATGCCACCATGAAGTGGTGGCTGTGAGGCAAAGCATCTGTGCTGGTATCTGGAAGAGTTGGTGGTTACTGCCAACTCTGAGCAAGGCCCTTAACCTGTCCAAGGGCCCTGTACAATAGCTGACCCTACACTGTGACCTCCAAAGGTCATGTGAAAAGATGAATATGGTTTACCAAATACCAAAATCCCCTCCAGGAAGTGATCTCTTGGAGCACTTTTATTCACAGGCTCATTCCTTCACAATGTGCTAAGAAGCAACTATGTCAATCTTTTCTACCCACTGCTATCAGGCAATTCCATGCTTACTCTTGACATCCCTTACTAAATGCTTATACTCTTTAAGTTCACTTTGCGATTTCTACACAGTACAGCATACATTCATTTATCTGTTTATCATTTATGTATCTCTCTATCTGTTAATTGATATTATTTGTCTTCAGAATCTGTACCTTTTGTTTTTTATGTTTCTGCAGATGTATGCTTTTAAATTTCTAGTTAGAATTAATGATGTTTATCTAACCATTCATCCATTCATTTGCAATCTAGTCTAAAGTGTATCATAAATAGGGCCAGTAGTATTAATTTGCGATTTTGTGTTAAGATGGTATGGTAATGTTACATTATGTTATGTGGAATAGCATTGATTTTTCTCATCTTGTATTGATGAACATTTCATAGTCAAGATATAATGGAATATATACATGCTTTAATACGCAATGATGCAGTGATCAGTGTTACTAGTATGAACAGAAGAGAGGAGGCTGGGAAAAAAAGCTGGTGGCCATGGCGACCAACTTCTATCAATGTTCCTTCAGGAAGTGAATTACAATGTCTGTTTAATTAAGGATATAGAGCTGTTGCATACTAGTGTTCATGGTAAACCATAAAGCGTGACAAAATGCCATCAATCGAATAAAGATCACAGACTCATGCATTGTGTTTAACCATGGCAGTTAAACTTTTTGGTCTCTAGTTCAACAAAGTCAATACATGTTGAGTTGAAATGTAGATGATGATATTTTGCTGGAGATAAAAATATATTTTGTGTTTCAGTTAGTTTATTTAAAACAAGTCATATACTGCTGGCATGTGTCAACATTCACAGGAGGAAAAAGGAAAGGATATACGGAACCACAACTGGGTGTATATAATACAAAACTGTCGTGATAAGACATTTGACTTTATAAAGACTGGATATTTAGGTCACAAAATACAGCTTTTAAGTTGGCTGCATCTAATTAACTGGTATCCAAACAATAAACAAAACCCAGTGGAGCTATAAATATCACAAATGCTAGGTTGATTACAAAAATAAAGGACACAATAGGGAGGATACTTATTATCAAAACAACAGAAGGCAAATACAAGTCTACTGCTTTGTCGAAATTGCATTCACAGGCATTTAAAACCCTAACTACTTATACAATGGAGTCTGAACTGCCTACTGGCCTAGCTGTCTAGCTCCTCCAAAACAGTGTTTCATCTCACCACCTCTCTCTCTTTCTCTCTCTCGTTATTCTAGTGTCTTTTTATTACCAAACGTTTGGGCCTTTCCTTCTCAGCCTGGACCTAATAAGCTCTCTGCTGAGAAATGGACTCACAAGCCCGTGATTCACTTCAAGTGTGTTTGGCTACAAGAATACTCATTCTTAGTTATACTCGGATCTTATGAGCTGGATCACACTCGGGGAAACGTGCCACATGGCCGTAGTGCCATAACTGACGCTCCCCCACAATGCAGGTAATGTGCCTCATTTGGGACTCCATGACCAACCGCTCATTTGACACAAAGTCAAACCAACAGTACCCAAGGATTCTCAGGAGAGACACAGTACCACAGGAGTCCAGCCTTCATCTCAGGTCACTGGATAGCATCTATGTCTCACAACCATATAACATGACAGGAAGCACCAGGACTCTAAAGACTTGGACCTTCGTCCTTTTACATAGATATCATGAGCGCTACACACCCCTTTCCAGCGACCTCATGACCCCCGATGCTTTTCCAATCCGTCTACTGACTTCATAGGAAGAGTCACCAGAGACATGAATGTCACTGCCAAGCTAAGTATACCTCTCGACAAGGTCGACACTCTCCCCACAAACAGACACAGCACTCGCAGTACCAGTGTACAGGCCGGCCATGATATTCAGCAGCCTTGAGGGGATTCCGCAAACCCTCAGAACGACCCACAGGGCAGCTCGATCAACTGAGTCGAACACTTTTTGAAAATCAACAAAGGCTGCAAAGAAACTCTGATATTCTCGTTTACCTGGTTACCTGGTCCTTTAATTGTATGTTGGGACCTAGGAATGCAGAGATATGTTGGACCACTTAAAAGATCTCTGGGAAGAGAGCCCAAGGACTGGCAGTGATTCTTGGAATTGCCCCAAAACTAACCTCAAGGTGGAGAATACCAACTGCTCCATTCTACTGGCTCATTGTCTATGTTAAGTCTGCAAGATCTACCTGTGTTTACACATTTTTTTATCCATGTAGTCTTATTGATCTTCCACATCCCAATGACAATCAGGTTAAACTGACTGTTGACTCCAAATCGTCACATATACTGAGTGTGTGGGTGAGTGAGCCAAAAAATGGACTGGAGGCTCATTCAGGGCTGATTTCTGCATTGTGCCCAATGCTACCAGGATTTACACCGACCTTTGTGACCATGTGCTGGATTAAAGGTTTTGAGAATGCAAAAATTTCTTATTTTTTATACAGCTTTGTTTTTTTGAGTTCATAGTTTCAAATTAGAGTTGTACACATAGGTGCCACCTTCACAATATACTGTATTTCACATGAGGTGGCTTACTGTATTGCCCACCACCAACTACCCTTTTTTCTTGGTTATTATCATTACAACTGATCATCTTTAACTTAGGCAAATTCTTCCTACAAGAGGGAGCCATCGACCTAACTCACAAACCATCACTAGTCTCTTTGTACTCAAAGCATGACCTATGGGACCCAGGTAGGTTATGTATATAAGCTTGGCCACAGCTAAGTCGAAAAGTAATGCACTGTCCTCTCCCAATGGTCCCAGTCCCCCGTTAATGTACCTACACATATATCTATTAAAATGTACAGAACCTCTCACATACTTCCCATAATGACATCTATAAACTGAAAAAATAAAGAAAAAAACAAAAGCTGCTAGTGGCCCATAGAACTTCATCATAAATATACTCATTAGTAAATCATCTGACACTAGGAATACAATATTTAAGGGTTCTAAATCTCTTTGTTTTCTTCCTTTAACAAGGCAATACTTAATGACATGCCTTTTATCTGATGTTTTGTTTTTTGTGTCTTTTTTAAGGAAAGCGCATTTGAAGTGGATGCCACTTTAATCCAAGCATAAATATAATCAAACACCAACGACAGGTTCATTGAATTTTCTGACAAGGTACATTTGTGGCCCCAATACTTATTAAAGACAAGCTGAGTTCTATGTTAATAAACAGTCTGTTTGTAATCTGCCTAAATTATGTATATTATGTAGACAACAATAGCCTCACTAAAAACATTATGTGTGCCCCAGGAACTTGTTAAATGTATTCCATTTTCCAGTGTAGTATAATGTGCTTAAAGTTTTTCCACAATATTTTATAGACATATTAAGCAAAGGGTTACCTTTGTTAGCCAAGAAATTTACAGGGGAACTAGCTGCTTTACCCAGCTTCACCTAGGAAGAGGTGTAAGAAAATGGGCTTCAGTTAGAGTTCAGTTATAGTTAATCAAGTGTATCAGAATTATTATTCAACTAACTAAATGCTTTTTTCTATGCAATATTTGTAACTTTTTTTTAACGAAGGGCTAATATTACTGGTGTTGTATTGATTTAGGCTTTGGAACTTGGGCTGAAGTTGTGGATTCAAATCTCACTACTGACACTGTGTGACCATAAGCAAGTCATTTCATCTGCCTGTACTCAAAGTGGAAAATCAAAAGACGTATAACCAGTTTTATCACAGAGGTTGTAAGTTGCCTTGGATAAAGCCATCAGTCAAATAATAAGTAATATTATTGGGTCACTGGAGATGCTTACTCTTGAATGTGCTCTACACAATTGACCATGAGGAAAACATTCCTGCATTAGCTCAATTTCTGCTTCTCCTAATGACTTGGCTTTTGTTGATGGTCACAGAAAAACACAATTTTCCATGAAAATGTATTCTTTTGAATTGAAATGTGTAATCAGTAGGAATACTGTAATGTGAAACTTGAGTATATATTATTATCATTATTAGATATTTACAATTTTCATTTGTTGATAGCATTCATTCAAAAATAGTATTTCTTTTCAGGTTTTTTGTCAGTTGTATGTGGTTCCCCATTTGAAGTCCGAAGATGTGAATGTATATGCAAAGCAGTGCTTGAAGTGGATATACATAAGTGCCAGTACCCTATGTCAGTGTTTCTCAACCACTGGGTTGGTTACGGAATGCTGTCAGTTGTGTCTAAGTAGCTGTTGCTGGGTCATAAGCACACAAGAAAAAATGCCATTTAAGCTACTGACATCCACTGAAACCAGACCCTCCCCCACCACGGCAATCAAAAGTGCTAAGCATATTTTCCCTGTCTCTAACTCTCCCCACACTACTGCTCTTCCACTCACTCAGAATCCCAAAGTTATAAAGGTTTACAAACACTGCCCTATATGTGTCACTGATGTAATACCACAGAGACCAAGGCACATGATGCATCTCCCCATTACAAATTCAAGTGCCATTATCTAATACCAACGTTTCTCCCATATAGTCTGCAGCACCACAATCAAAGAGTGGATTTGAAGTTCTCCCTTAATGTTTTAAGCACTGCTATCAAAGAACAGGGTGTGGGAGTGGGGTTGATTTTCAGCGCCGTGCCTGGGGAATGTGGGTTGACAGAGTGGAACAGATAACCAAGATGACAGCTGCTATGCTTCTAAGAGTGCTGATAGTCAACAGCAAAGAACAGTGTTGCTAACCATTGAGATTTGCTTTTGCCTAGAGCTTCTCTGAACTTTCTCTTTTCATTTTACAACGTGATTACATCCCTTTTTTCTGTCCAGGACACCATCCTGTCTTCAGTCATCTATCCATCCCATTGGTTACTGTTGTCATTCATGTGGTACGTCAATCACCTCTGCCATCTCTTTCATTTGCATAAAAAATGCTCTCAGCAAAGTCAATGGCATGTAAGTTAGAAAAAAACACTAATGCAACATTGACAAATAAATAATTTATAGACAATTAAAAACCACTTGTCAGCTAATTTTCTTTTTTCTGTATCATCACCACATTTAAATCAACTCCATCAACACATTTTTGAGATTTTTTTTTTTTTTTTTGCTTTTCGATTGTACAGGGTATTTTTTTAGCCCAAAATATGAATACACTATATAAAGATGTCCTTTCTTAGCAGTTACCTACTGACCTAGATGTACCATCCTGCCAGATTTAAACTTTTTGAATAAATAGAAAAGTGATGAGTGAGTAAGTGAATGAGTCAGTGAGTCAGTCAATCAGTCAGTGATCTTTGCATTATGTATATCGTATATAGGTAAGTACTGGACTATAAACCACATGTTTGGTTTTCCAGACCCTGTTGTGACTCTGAGAAATTCACTTTACATGCCTATTACTAAATATTACAAAACATGTATACAAACAAGTGCCCTATAGCTTTGTAATTGTAATGTGCCTTTGGACAGAATTCGCTTTAGAGACCAGTTCCTAAATACAAATTGATTACTTCATAAATATTCAAAATATCCCAGAGTGAATGGTTAAGAATTAATGAAAGAAAAGATACTGTCTGAAGTCTTGCAGTTGAAGAAAAAAAAGTTTATTTTTGTAATAAACTGTCTTAGATTATTCTTTATTTCTATAATATGTAATATTTAAGGGGAAAATGGTTTTGCATGTATTAGCTTAAAGCTCTTTTCTCCTTATAGCATTTCCCCAGCTTATAAGTTCACACCAGTGAATGGACCAAATTACAGTCTTTTTTTTTAACAAATTTCATCAAACCTCTTACATTGTCTTACGTTTTACAGCAGGCATGTCAAACACGCGCCCCCCGCGGCCCGCATGACAGATCCTAGTTAGCACTGAACTTGTACAAAATGATTACTATCGTTTGTGATTGAATCATTCTGCATCTTTGGCGATACTTATTGACTTTTCTTACTTGTGCCTTCTGAAAAAAGCACGTTTTCCCATGGCATTACGGTACTGGAAACGTCATCTGCTAGTATAGCCACGAGCCTTGACTAAAGTTAATGAGACGCAACATCACAACTTAAGTGCTAGGCTGCAGCAGCGGGCAGCAGGGGCGGCCTTAGGCATGTGCAAACTGTGCACCTGCACAGGGCCGCCATGCCAATATATATTGAATATAAAACAGAAACAGAAAATAACGACACAGCTGACAGCAATGTGGCCAAAAAACATTGTGTTTCTTGTTAATTAGTATGCTGTATTTACTAATGTCGCTAGAGTTGGAGCTGTAAGCTATATGTAGCATTATAACGTTCTGCCGTAATGAGAATATCATGGGCTGCCACTTGGTTTTCAAGTTACGGACACGCACATATAGAAGAGTGTCATGAGCACGAGGTGGCTATGCAGTGTCCACAACGGACGTGGCCATCCGCTGTGCATAAGATACCATATTGACATTGGCGGGCGAAGGGGCCACCAATTCTTTCTCTGCCCAGTGCCGCTAGGCTACACTACTGGCTGGGCTGCTGAGACTGGCCAATGGGCAGAACTGACCATCACGAGTAGTAATAGCTCGCATATTTTCACATTTTTTGCTCTAGTTTTATGTAATTTTGTGCTAGTATTGTAACGAACAGTTAGTGCAGACTACAGCTGAAGATCTGAAGTGGAGATGAGAAAATGGTGAGTTCTTTATTAACATATTTTTGTGATTTTGAGTTTGTAGAATTAGTGTAGGTCAGGTGGCTTTTTGCATATTGGCTTATTTTACAATATACTGTAAACTTTGAAATAAGCTTAGTAAAGTAAAATTTTATTTTTGGAGGATTTGTTTTCCAACATAAATTACTGAGCAATGAATTCAGTGAGCGTTTTCGTGATTTCAGTTCACACGGACAGGTCTTTGCGCTGTTCTCTTAGAACGTTGAGAATGCGCCCGAGAATATTTAAATGGAACTGATTGAACAGCAGTCATATTCTATTCTGAAAGGCAAAATGCAACGAAGTTGGTGTGCCATGCTTGTATGCTTACCTGCCACCCTCGTATGTGCAGATCCGTAAGCTGGCATTGAATGTACTGTCTATGTTCGGAAGAAGCACTTACCTTTGTGAGAAATTGTTTTCATTAATGAAAGCTACCAAAACCCCACATCGCTCAAGACTTACTGTTGAGCACCTTTCACCCCTCATAAAAGTTGCAGCTGCACAAGATTTTAAGCCTGATATTGACAAACTGGTTACTAACAAGAGATGCCAAGTGTCAGGACAAAAGAAATGTATCTCACACTGTAAGACTCCTATATAAGCAATGAATATAATATAATAATATAAGGACCTAGCTAAGAGGATAAGAGTCTAATTGTACGCTGTTGTACGGAGAGTGTATAGAAATAAATTGCTTTTCTTTAAACATTAAGTGTTACATTTTTTAAAGTTTTCAGTATTGGAAAGAAAGCTACAGTAACTTTGTATAATAGTATAATAGTATTTGTTACAGTGCAGCCTGCTGACGCACATATGGCAGTCGAAGCGGCCCACCAATGGTAGTGAGTTTGACATGCCTGTTTTACAGTATTATCACTTAATCCATTATAATGTAATTTTCAGCGTAACACTGCTCTTCTTGGGTATTGTTGTATTTTTGCAATATGCTCAACTCAGCTAACATACCAGTTTATATAAAGAATTAATGTAAAGTGCTCAGGGTCATAACAATTGTTGTTCATAGAAACAATAATCACTTTGTTGATTTATTTCTGTATTAAAGACAAATAAATCAGAAGTTAATGAAGTGATAACTGAGATGACTAAGCAAACTTGGTATTTTCCTCTATACAGTATAGTACCGTATATGAAAGGCATACAGTAATAGAGTGTACGTAGTGTGCACTGTGCACTCCCAAGCATTCTATTAATACAGAACATTTGTTTCAACAAACAGCTAGCAGCATATGTTTACACTGCTAATTTTATTTGGAATAGAGGAAATATTTTAATATGAATAACAATTTTCATTTGCAATTAAAATATGAGTAACTATAGTTTGGATATTAATCATGCTGCTCTTTTCAAAAACAAAGTACTGGACATATATCCACTGCAATGTACGTACATAAACAAAAAACACACAGGTTATTATGGCAAACTGTGTATTTATTTTATAAAAATGAATCACTATTAATATCCAGTAAAGCATTTTTTGGAAATGAAATGAAAAGGTCAAGTAATTAAATGATCTTCAGAAGTAATGCAGAATAACATGCTGTCATATAACAGGAAGCTTTAGGCTTCACATAATATAAAAAAGCAGTTTTCATACACTTGGAAAAACACATATAGAACAGGTACAGCATAATTGTATTCAGAATTACATCTTACAACAGTGATTATTCTTACAAACTAAAACAAACATTGCTAATTATACCTTAAGTGTATTTCACATGCTGTATATTCTCACATCTTACTGTATTATTAGCTTCTTTCTTATTTAGACAATAATTAGTAGTCTTACAAAATGATTCTCAACACTAGCCCAGAAATACAGTACAATAAAATTACAAAATGCAATGTAACTGTGTATATAGTTTAAATGAGAAAATAAATTACATAAGCACGGACATATCAACCTTCTTTCTGGCCAATATCTTTTGAAGAAAAAAATAATTTTTTGCATACTTCAGGAGTTAGCATTTCTATGGATTTATAAATATCTACAAGCAAGAATCATGTAAAGGTCTGTTTATAAACTTTATCAGTAAAACATTCTGAAAGAGAAATGTGCCTTTACAAATCAATACATGAAACTAGCCTCATACAAACACTTTGAAGGCACTCCTTGATGCTATTATAATAAAGAGCATCAGTAGTCACAGAGGATTAGAGATTACTTTGGAAATGAGTGCGCACATGCCCACATGGCTTACAGATGGGCAAGCACTGCATCATCATACATAGGAAACTGGGCCGAAGAAAGATCTCAGTTTATTTCCACAAATTAGATGGTGAGCAAACTGAAACATGATTTGTTTATCATATTTGCCAAATATAGCAGTTGCACATAGCTAATCTTATCTTATTCTTCTTCTTCTTTTGGCTGCTCCCATTAGGGGTTGCCACAGCGGTTCATCTTCTTCCATTTCTTTCTGTCCTCTGCATCTTGTTCTGTTACACCCATCACCTGCATGTTCTCTCTCACCACATCAATAAACCTTCGCTTAGGCCTTCCTCTTTTCCTCTTCCCTGGCAACTCTATCCTTAAAATGCTTCTCCCAATATACTCAGCATCTCTCCTCTGTACGTGTCAAAACCAACACAATCTCGCCTCTCTGACTTTGTCTCCCAACCGTCCAACTTGAGCTGACCCTCTAATGTACTCATTTCTAATCCTATTCATCCTTGTCACACTCAGTGCAAATCTTAGCATCTTTAACTCTGCCACCTCCAGCTCTTCTCCTGCTTCTGGTCAGTGTCACTGTCTCCAACCCATATAACATAGCTGGTCTCACTACCGTCCTGTAGACCTTCCCTTTCACTCTTGCTGATACCCGTCTGTCACAAATTACTCCTGACACTCTTCTCCACCCATTCCACCCTGCCTGCACTCTCTTTTCACCTCTCTTCCACAATCCCCATTACTCTGTACTGTTGATCCCGAGAATTTAAACTCGTCCATCTTCACCAACTCTACTCTCTGCATCCTCACCATTCCACTGACCTCCCTCTCATTTACACACATGTATTCTGTCTTGTTCCTACTGACCTTCATTCTTCTCCTCACTAGAGCATATCTCCACCTTTCCAGGGTCTCCTCAATCTGCTCCCAACTATCACTACAGATCACGATGTCATCAGCAAACATCATAGTCCACAGGGACTCCTGTCTAATCTCATCTGTCAACCTGTCCATCACCATTGCAAATAAGAAAGGGCTCTGAGCCAATCCCTGATGTAATCCTACCTCCAACTTGAATCCATCCATCACTCCTACCACAGACCTCACCACAGTCACACTTCCCTCGTACATATCCTGTACAACTTTTACGTACTTCTCTGCCTTCCTTATACAATACCACAGCTCCTCTCGAGGCACCCTGTCATATGCTTTCTCCAAGTCCACAAAGACGCAATGCCACTCCTTCTGGCCTTCTCTAAACTTCTCCATCAACATCCTCAGAGCAAACACTGCATCTGTGGTGCTCTTTCTTGGCATGAAACCATACTGCTGCTCACTAATCATCACCTCACTTCTTAACCTAGCCTCCACTACTCTTTCCCATAACTTCATGCTGTGGCTCATCAATTTTATTCCCCTGTAGATACTGCACTCCTGCACACCCCCCTTATTCTTAAATATCGGCACCAGTACACTTCTTCTCCACTCCTCAGGCATCCTTTCACTTTCCAAGATTCCATTAAACAATCTGGTTAAAAACTCCAGTGCCATCTCTCCTGAACACCTCCATGCTTCCAAAGGTATGTCATCTGGACCAACAGCCTTTCCAGTTTTCATCCTCTTCATAGCTGTCCTTACTGCCTCCTTACTAATCTGTTGCACTTCCTGATTCACTATCTTCACATCATTCAACCTCTTCTCTCTTGCGTTCTCTTCATTCATCAGCCTCTCAAAGTACTCTTTCCATCTGCTCAGCACAATCTCCTTGCTTGTGAGTACGTTTCTATCTTTAACCTTTATGACCCTAACCTGCTGCACATCTTTCCCAGCTCAGTCCCTCTGTCTAGCCAATCGGTACACGTCCTTTTCTCCCTCCTTAGTGTCCAACCTCTCATACAACTCATCATACGCCTTTTCTTTAGCCTTCTCCACCTCAATCTTCACCTTGCGCCTTATCTCCTTGTACTCTTGTCTATTTTCTGCATCTCTCTGACTATCCCACTTCTTCTTTGCCAACCTCTTCCTCTGTATACTATCCTGTACTCCCTCATTCCACCAACAGGTTTCCTTTTCCTCTTTCCTCTTTCCAGATGTCACGCCAAGGACCCTTCTTGCTGTCACCCTTGCTACATCTGCTGTAGTTTCCCAGCTGTCTGGTAACTCTTCACTGCCACCCAGTGCCTGTCTCACCTTCTTCCTAAACTAAACATACATTCTCATATATTTATAATATAAGATTAGCTGTATTTTAATAAGGCACAATAAATTACATTTGAGGTGTCTCATTTAATTTTCATTCACTTACCACACAAATTATAAAAGTTACAATTTTCAAAATAACTAGAATCTGCAATTTTATTCACTTATGCCCTTTTGTTTTTATTTTTTAACTAAATATTTTTAGTTTGAAACTGTTTTGTAGTGTAAGTCTATGAATAAATGCGTATATAATACACTTAATATGTCAGATACTATTCATTTTCTCAATTGATTTCTTCAATTAAGGCCAAAAACCTGGAAGCTAACCTGGCAGCATTAGGCATAAGCCAGGAACAAACTCTCATGAGTCCACCACTGGGCACACTCTTGCACATATCCACACTAGACCAGTAAAATTATTCTATGCATCACTAAGATGTACAGTAAGAAGAAACCAGAGTACCTGGTTGAAATGCACAGGTAGAATATATAAATTTGGCCCAAACAGTGACTAGGCCAGAATTTGAAAAGAGGACAATGAAGTTATGAAGCAGTATCTACAGCATAACCTTTGTAGCACCATTCTGCTCTATTAAAATTCATGTACCCAAAAAACAGAATCATGCAACATTATTATTAGTACTGTACTAGAAAACTAGCAAAAGACCACATACAATGGATTATAGCACACAATACTTCTTTACTGCATAAGAAAACAGAACAAAGAAGTAAATGCCTTGCTTACATAATTAAAATAAGGTATCAATTTCAAAGTATTTAATCATAATGTATGGTAATTGATATGACATCTTTGCTATCCAGTACTGTATTTACTAAGGCAGCATATATACTGTATTTTTATCCAGACAACCAGTGTTTTCATGTGATGCAGTGAAAAATAAAAGTGTGGTTTATCAAACACAATCCATGTGGATTCTTCATGGCAGCTTCTATCTAAGGTGATCCTAGTGTTCAGAATGCCATGGATGGCCAAGCACAGGGGCTTCATTGTGATTTGCACCCTCTTGACTTCTTACTCTATGACTAAACCAATGTACACATTTGAGCCTGATCTGCTTGGAGGTTAGAGTAATTATTTTCCTTTGCATTTTAGACAGTAATGGATGCTTAGGATTTAACCATGGTTTTAATGACAAAATGCATCCTATTTGTCATCATTAATCAAATGGCAATGTTTATGTCTCAAATACTACAACAGCACCGAGATGATGTGCAATATACAGTGTACTGATTTACTCTATAAAAGGGTGTACTTAATTAAGAAATATAAGAACTTGAACCATATGAAATACACACTGGAAAGAAAATGCAGAAGTATTGTAACTTTTTGGACAAATGCAAAAATATGCATTATTAATTTCCTCTTAATCTCAATCATCATAGAATCTCAAGGCTTTATCTAAATGCACTTGCATTTCGTTTTCTAGTGAAATTAATTAAGGAATTCAGAGTGGCTCAAGGCCCTTATTTTAAATACATCTTATGTATACTATGGCACACAAAGCACTCTAAAGTTAATTTAGTTGTCAATCTAACACAGTTATCAAAAGGGTTTGTGACCTTAAATATTATAATTGGTCCTGGAGATGGGAGGAGGGTGGTATGATATTGGAAGAGACAAGAGAAATGTTTTATGAGGCCAACCCAGGAGATCTTCTGAAGCAACTAGGACAAAGGCCCAGCCTTCCTTGGGTACACTGAAAACAGAGAAATTTTATCAATTGTTATTTAATGATGATGATGGTGGTGGTTGTGGTGAAAAACAGCCTTTGTGTTTACAACATGACATCATTAGGTTAACCTGGCTTATCTCAATACTCTATATTCTCCAGACAAAGAAAAGGAAGACTTTATGTACGCAAAAGTAACTTTCTAAAAACTAAAGGCAAAAGGTGTTTGTTTACGTAGTACCAGAGAACCTAACTACGGCAAAAGCAAAGGCACCTTGTTCTTAAATACGAGTACAGTATATGCACTTAGTCAATGCTGTTATTTTTGTATTTTCTCCAGATAGTAGTTGTGCCTAGGGATGTGTCAAATGCTTGCATTTATGAACAAACTATAGATTACAATTCACATTGGTGGAGATAAATGAATGCTCCAGAGCAAGATGTGTTCAGGGCAGAGATAACATGATAGCACAAGGAGATGGGAAAGACAAGAAAACAGCTGAAACCAAAGTTGCAGTAAGTCTCTTTGGACAAAAATCAATTTTGTAGCAAGTATACCTGATCAAACAAAAACACAAATAATAGACCTCATTTTTTTAAAGAAAATCAGAACATATTAAATACTCTCTGAAATTTAAACATATTTTGTTTAGGGAACTGATACACTCAATAAGACCCACTGCAAGTACTGTACACTTGTAATTATTCATTGTGAATAACAGTTTATTTTCTACTTGCCAGCAAGTATAAACTAACATGCATTTTCCTTTTCTTGCTTCTAGGAAACAGCATCAGGGTGTTCCCCATCATAAAAAAATACAAAACAATAACAGAAAATACAGATAACCATATACTGATTATGGTCTTGGATTTCTGTCACCCAAACTATCTTAAGATGGCTTCAACCTATTACATTTCAACCTCCATAACTAATTTTCTACTTCCTGCATGTAATTAAGTCTATTTTGCACTGTACTTGTTGTTATAAGTACTATTGACCAACCAATTATTTGCTCACCCATAACAAAGGTTTACACACTGTGGACTATGGCCGGCAGCTAATCCCAGCCAATACCCCCAAGCCGCCAGGTGGACCCTCCCTGCAACGTGGAGATGCCCCGGATTCCAGCAGGGCATCATGGACCTTGGAGTTTTCCTTCACAGCCCTGCTGGATACCATGTGGGCCACCAGAGGACGCTGCAGGGAGGCTCAAGGATTTGTATTCTCTGTATAGCCCGGAAGTACTTCCCTGTCATGAGGACGGAAGAAATAAAGTACTTCCGAGCTGAAGAAAAAGAGGAGTTTTCACCTGACCCAGAAATGCTGGGTAATCACATGGACTGAGGGATCAGAAGCACTTCCGAGTCAAGGACTATAAAGGACTGTGGGAAATCCCAGAGTGTTGAGCTGAGTTGGGAGTCGAGGACTGTGATTACTGTATGGTATTGATTAATTACTGGAGTATTGTGGAGTGAAGGCTGCTCTGTGCACTTTATTGTACAAATAAATTTAATATTGGCACTTTTATCTGGTGTCTGGCGTCCGGTCTGAGGGTTCAAGGGGACGACAGCGCCGCCTATCTGTCACAACACTCATTTATATTGGCATGTATGTATTGCTCAGATGCAGTAACTAATAAAATAAAACAGATGTGATATCAGGAAACCTGTGCAGATACATTACAAACATTCTTCTTGCATTAAGGAACATTGAGAAAGAAAAGAAAAAGTCTGAAAATAAATAGCTACACTTTCGCTGTACAAGTTTTGTCTTAACCAGCAAAAAAAAATGTATCTCTAAAATGTTTCTATATGTATTGTTCTCGATTTACCATAAAGACAATAGACTATTTTTGTCACAAATGAGATTTACGTTAAGCATGGCTAACATCTCTGTCATTGTTCAGCAAAGCCAAATCCTACTCAAGCAGACTAAGAGAACACTAAAAGATATTTCAAAAGCTTATTACTGGGAAAGAGTGTACTACTTGCTGACAGCTGTGTGGTGGCCACTGTCTCATCATATTTCATTGCATTCAGTTAAGGTCAATCCTCAGTTTCCTAAATGAAAGTAAGGGTACAATTGGTCAGCCTGTGGTAACCGATGTGTCATTTCAGAAATGATCGATAAAGTCTCTAAAATGTTAAGCAGAAAAAGTGTGCTCTTTTTTTCCTTGTCCTAATGACAAAAAAAGAAATTCTAATCTTAGTTTCTTGTTCAATCTATATTTATTTCATTCTGGTAAGCTGCTGTACTGCACGGCATGTTGGTAGTAGTTCTGCACCCCAAAAAAGTGTCACAGAGAGGGCAACAAAATTTGTTTTTGTTTCCTCACAGATGCATACATAAATGGGATTTAAATACAAAAAGTAGAAACTAAGCATAAATATGAAACAAAAAAAAAGTTAAATCCTGGTATCGAAACTGACAGAGTGCTTATACCTATCATTCTTACAAATTGGGTAAACACTTCCTCTATCTCTGTCTCTCTCTATTAAACTCCAAAATAACACCATTACTCTCCACCAGTTCTGTTCTTTGAGTCTCATTTTGTATTCACTCAGGACTCTTTGTCACAAACTAATAAACTAATTCAGAAGACTACTATTGCAACGACCTTTCATCCACTCTTGTAACCAAATGCATATGTGTCACAAGAATAAGATCAATGTTCATACTTCAAAACAGAGCCTACAATTCTGCAAGAGATTCTGGTGATAAATTCAAGCTTCTAAATGTCAAAATGTTCTTGTACCATTGGCCTATATGGAATCACTCTGGGAGTGGAGAAATACAATGAGGTCCCCTTTTTCCTGTACTTCATATATACAAAGTCTTAAGTTTTATTTTTCACAATTGTATACATACCTGGTAATTCTATAAGGTCTGAAACTAGCAAATATTAGTACTGTATGCATGACAGGCATATTTATTGTTGAAAGATCAGCCTTAACATAGACAGACATCGACTCATAATTTCCAAAACACACATGTTTATTTTCAGTTCTGCACAGCACAGTGCACCAATCACTCAAAGTCCTTTCTTCAACTCTCTTTTCTTCCTCTTTTTCCTTTACTGCCACCTCCACTCCTCTCTTGCAAGCTCTGTCCTCTGCCTCCCGACTCCAGCTCCCCAAATTAAGTGAGGCGGCCCCTTTTAAACTGCACCCTGATGACCTTCTTGAAGCACTTCCCGGTGTGGTGGAAGTGCTGCATGGGCACCCGGACGAACTCCAGATGTACCTGCTTTCTGGTCCGGCAGTACTTCCTGTTGTGACAGAAGTGCTGCAGTCCATGTCTCCTGGAACATTTGGGCGCCCCCTGGCGGTGGCCACGGGCCCTAACAGGGTTGATCTTCTAAGCTCCAATCCCGCGGCCCTCATGTAAACCAGGGAGGACACCCTCTCGTGTCCCTGGGGAGATATTGTCCCTCTCCCGGTCCTTCCACATTCCAGGCATCTCAACTGCGCAGGTTCCCCAGCCGTCTGCCACATTATGAACGTACTTATACAAGACAAAGTTGAAAATTAGCTATAACAGGTATAGCTGTGTTAGCTGACAGTCAATATGGGACTAAGATCATGTTTCATTAATAATAGAAAACTGAATTAAGCTCCACTGCTAGATTCAACAACTGGAACCACTTTGGTTATACAGTTATATATGTAACAGCAGTGTCCATGTGTGAATATGTGTTCCTTGTATAGAACTGCCAGCACTTACAGGACTGGTTTCTACCCTTTGCCTGCTCCCACAACATTAAACTGTACAATCAGGTTAGGTAAAAGAATGATATCAGAACTAAAAAATGTAGTTATGCTTTAAAAATGTAACATTAGGTGGGGTGCAGGATTATAACTTTACAACGAATGGAGATGTATCAAACGTTTTGACAGACTGCTATGGGGGATAACACTACTGACTTAAAATATGGCTCATGTTTTGACTCATGGCTCATTTATTACTTTTTCCACAATATTAGTAACTGAACGTTTGAGGACCCAGATGAGTGTGGGCTTTGATTATATTACTTGTTTGTTCCTTCTTTGAAGATTGCTGTATATAGTTTCAAGGTGGAGTGCATCTTAAAGACTACAATCCACTGTGAAAATCACACTGCATTTTGTCTTATCTGTGGAAGGATAAATTGCCAAACTAAACCATTATGAAGATTGCTCTGAAAATCTCCACCAGCACCAACTAGGAAAACCTTTTGTTTAGTGCTTAAAACATTTGTTTAGTTTAAAATGTTGGGAGGTTTTTGAGGAATGTCAATGATTTAAGTTCAAATTCAACTATTGTGTATTTCACACTGCACATGGTTAATTGGCACATACCTTAAAAGGATACAAAAGAAAATAAATCATTACAAACAGACTTACAGTAGATAAATGTCATTGTATATATGATGGAAATGGACTTCAGTGGAAGTACATGCAAGTATAAACGTAAGAATTAAAAATACTTTTAAAAGTTACACATACAGTAGATGGGCAGGCACACGTGAACAACTACCTCAAGGGGACTTGTCACTGTCAAAAACCACACACTGCAAAAGAACAATAAAAGACTAAAAAGAGAGGAATACAATTCAAGAGAGGTTTTGATTTAGTTGTATGTTGTCAATTAGGAGGCTAAATCTGTAGTGCAGTGTGTAGTGCAGCCTCCTTTATTAGATCACAGGGCATAATAGCACTAAAAAGTGTAGAGAAGAACCACTGGGCTGATTCTAGTAGTAAAGGGAATTAGTTTTGAGGGCAGATTCAAAGAGCTGAATATGTTTAATTTAAGCAAACTTAGATTAAGAAACGGCACAACAGAAACATTTAAAATTACAGAGTGGTACAGAGAGTAAGTGCTGCGGATACTTAACCAGTTTATCAACAAAACCACTGGGGAACAAAATAAAACTGGTTAAAAGTAAATTTCTCATAAATTACATAAAGCATTTCTTTCAAGAGAGAACTACAGAAATATGCCATTAGTCACTGAGTTGTATATATGAAAGCAGCATTTTGGAAACCTACTCTTGGATCAAAATAATTTGCCAATGTTTGGTGAAAACAAAAATGCAAGAAATTTGCATTAGGTAAATTGCTAGCTCTACACTAGCCATGCATAAATGCATAGAGGCATGTGCACATGTGCCTTGTGACCCCAGGATTCGGCTCCCAGTGATCTTGCTTAAAAAGTAGCTGTCATCTATAATAGAAAAATGAACAGCTAAGTAATTAAACTAAGAATGGAACAGAGGTTCAACATATTTACGAAACTAAGTAATTTGCACTGGGTAAGAAAAAAGAAGAAAGTATATATACAATACAATTGAAGATATAATTTTAAACGTTTGTAAGCTTTTTGTGTAAACAAAAGCATTCTGTAAATAATCACTCATATAAAATGTTACTTAAAAACTTATAGTGATCACAGTGCTGATATAATATAGATTAACTGAAGTGAAGAAATCACAAAAAAATACATCAGTGTAGTGAGCTGCTTAAAAAAATGACAAAATATCACTGCAAGCATTAACCTGAGCAACATATAGTGTAGAGTCTATAACAAGTACAGTATGTACTGAATAGCGTATTTACTTGTGTACCACGTGCTGTCATGTAAGACGCGCACCCTAATTTTTACAAAGAAAATCGCGAAAATCGTTTTTCCCCGTGTACGACACGCGTTGTGGTTGTATAGGAAGCGTTTAGAGAGAGAAAGTGCACGAGCGAGAGACAATGCAAGTGCGCGAGTGAGAGACAATGTAAGTGCGCGAGTGAGAGACAATGTAAGTGCGCGAGCAAGCGAGCGAGAGAGAGAGAGAGAGCGTGAGTGAGTGAGTAAGCGAGCAAGTTGTGTGCGTGGTACATGCGTAAATACGGTATTAGTTAAAAGTAAAGGTTAATGTCAAAAGTTCAAAATATGTTTAATACAAAGTATGTTTCAGAAGAATTCCAAATGTAAAGCAAAACAAGCAAGAAGAAGGTAGATATTTTGCAGACACATTTCAAGACACCTTATATATTTCAGCAAACAGCATATTTTAGTGAATTTACTCTAGTTGAATAAAGAATTTTCCATGAGGCACAGTAAAATTTAATATGGCGGTGGGTTGGCACCCTGCCCAGGATTGGTTCCTGCCTTGTGCCCTGTGTTGGCTGGGATTGGCTCCAGCAGACCCCCGTGACCCTGTGTTCGGATTCAGCAGGTTGGAAAATGGATGGATGGATGGACGTACAGTGCACAAACATGCTTCTGCCTTAGGCATTTCCAACACTTCTTTGAAGAGGATTATCAATGAGGACCTTAATTTCCATCCATACAAAATGATGGTAGCTCAGGAACTCACAGAGAGAAACTGGGAGAGCCATAGAGAGTTGTGCGACGAGACACGTGTCCATTTGAATGGTTGCGTAAATAACTAAAACTTTCACTACTGGGTTGAAACCAACCCTCATGAACTTCATCAGAGTCCCCTGCACATTCAGCATGTTACAGTTTGCTGCACCATTGCACAATTTGGCATTGTAGGCCTTTAGTTTTTAAATGAGCAATGGTCACCGTCTCTTCATAATGTTATATTGAAATTCTAGAGAACTTTTTGCGGCCCCAACTGGAAGAAATTGATGTGGTGGATACCTGGTTTCAACAGGATGGAGGAACAGCTCATACAGTGCGGAGATCTATGCAACTTTTGCGGGATATGTTTCCAGGGAAGCTGAACTCCCTGCACGGTGATGTCGGGTAGCCTTCATGTTCACCTGATTGCTTCGTACAATTTCTACTTGTGGGGCTATCTCAAGTCGAAGGTATACACACACTGACATCAAAACCTTACCATACCATTTTTATTTGTTGAGCGCTTAAAAACACAGCATTACAACTGACCGAAGCGCTGTACAATAACAACAAGCAGGACTAAAAGCAAAATATTAAAAACAAACATTAAGAGAGAATTAAAACAGAGATACTAAAAACAGGTCAGGGGACCAAATAAAATAGAGAAAATAACAAAAGGCAAGTGCAAAATGAAACAGGTTAAGAATTAAAAGCCAATGTGAAGAAGTGCGTTTTTAGGCGAGATTTGAATGTGGCGACTGAAGCGGCTTGCCTAACCACTAAGGGCAGGGAGTTCCAGAGCCTGGGTGCACAGACGGAGAAAACCCTTTTACCACGAGTTTTAAAACGTGCCTTGGGAACGGTTAGGAGCAGCTGATCTGCGGATCGAAGAACACGAGGGGGATTGTGACAATGGAGCAAGACACTCAAATAGGCGGGGGCTAGACCGTTTAATGCCTTATAGGTTAGGAGGAGAATCTTAAGCCCTCAAGGATGCTATTCACCAAGAAATCGCTATTATTCCCCTTGAAATAGCCGAACGAGTCATGCAAGCGTTCAGAAATCGTCTCAAAGAGTGAATCACTAATAATGGCCAAAACATTGAAGAAATCATTTATAGTGAATAAAATCTATTTTGTATACCCTTTCTTGTGTCGCAGTGAAATTTATTTTATCTTGTAGCGTTTTTGTAAAATAAACGTTTGAAATATGGTACTTCTTTTTGGCTCACCCTGTATTTGTAGGTCTTGAGAAAACAGGAAAAGCTCAAGAAATCAAATAACATATGCAGTAAAGTTAATAAAAATGGCAAACCTAACCACAAATAATGAAAAACTATAGGACCAAAAAGTGTGGATGTCAAGGAAGAGCTCAACAAGCCCCTTACATTTTCAGAACTAAAATCCCATCAAACTATCTAAGGGATCAGAAATGTCTGGCCCAGTGCTGTTAAGACGTGCATAAACAGGAAAGAATCAAAACAGACATTATACAAAGCCTGACAAATATTTTGTCTCTTTGAGCCCATCTACTTACCCATCTAATTATGTATCCAGTAAGCTTAATGTTTCAGTGATTCCTCATTGTAGTCTCTGTCCCAGGATATGACACAACAAACTCAGTTACCAAATAGTGCAAACATACAACAATGTATTCTTTTTCAATAAAATGCCTCAAAACTGGATATTTAGTGAATTGCATCCATAAATTGCTGTCACAGTAAACAAATGTACAAATTTTCACCATGTCTAGATGTGTTTCCTCGAAGGATTCCAATCTCTAAGTACCTGAAAGATATGTATGGAACGTCAATTGGCAACTCTAAACTGGCCTGTCACAATTGAGTGTGGGAATGTGTACAAGTGTCTTAGGGCCTCATGTATAAACGGTGCATATGCACAAAATTATTGCATAAGAATGTTTCCAAGTTCAAATCGCAGACAGACTGATCAGAGCTTAAAATTGACTTACCCGTGCTTCTGCAAATTAACTCAGTTTGGACAGTCACTATTCTTGCTAACAAATTCACAGCTTAAAGTGATTTCAGGATTGCAACCTTATTTAAGAATTCGCTGATATTCTGAGTTACCTGAAACTGAGTCTAGTGTTATTGTCTACTAATGCATGTGGCAACCTTTTCAACAGCAAGAAGAAACAAAAGTGGAATGAGTCAGTAAAGAACATAAGTGAGTTTGCATGGCATTCTACATCAGGCAATGATGGGTGAAAAATGGGACTTTTTAAGTCTTGTTAAAAGAAGAGCAGCTGAATTAAAAAGAGAGCCAAGAATGAGGGTGATCAGAAAATAACATTGCCCTTATCACCAGAGGAAGAATGCTAGAAATAACTCAACAGGTAAGCATGAAAATGATATTATATAATGAAGTATAAATCTTCTAAACTTCCAGAGAACTGTCATACTATGAATTTGACTTGATCTGTCTAGTGACCTTTGTCTGTCACAAGGACAGCACAGGAGGCACCCAATCTAAGAATCAATAGCAATGAGGCAGCAATTCAAACAATGCAGCAATTTACACAAAATGAAATCTAATCAAAATTCAGAGTTTCTCTACACAAAAACACAATGGAACAAATGGTATTTTTCTAGTAGAGACCTTTATACCATTGGTACAGTAAAAAAAGTGTTTAGTCCCTTTCTGGAAGGATTCTCCTGTGTCATTCAGAGGTTAAATAAAGTTCTCTTGTGAGTTACCATTTACTGCCATATATAGACATCTTGTTGAGCTGTGAAATGTATATTGTGGCTGTTCTGGCAGTACAATGCATGCTTTCCCAATTATGACTACATTCGAGATTCTAAAAATCCTAAAGATATGCCTGTGACAGGAACATAATTTGCACTTAGATATCTTCAACTTTTTTCTTAAAGAATCAAGAGCAAAGGGCAGGTTTCCATGCAGTGCATCTTCCTGCCAAGTAAACACTGTAATGTACACAATGGTGAGTTTTATTGTGTCTTCGTGATATCAATTTTTTGAAAAATACAGTGTGCTCTTCCAAGGTGATGTGAAACGATATAAAATATCATTGATTTTACTGATTTGCTTCAGATAACCTCTGTAACCAGGGTCACACACGTGCGCATGGGAGGCAGCTAAAGGGCTTGAGTAAGGGCAGTTCTGAGTCATACCGGGATGTGGCAGAGCGCACTGACTCTTTTTTTCCCTTTCCAGCAGACCATTCACAGGAGATTCCATCTGGCCCTCTTGACATCACTTCCAGGACCGAGCCTATGGAAGGAGACCTTGCCGGCCCCGGCCCCTGTGATGTCACATTCAGGCTCGAACCAATGGCTTAAGACCTTCATGAACCAGACCCCTTTGATCTCTCTTCGTGTCTTCCCCTTTAAAAGCCTCTACCTTTTCCCTATTCCCTCAGTTCTGTTTTGGACTCGGTTTTGTGCACATCAGTGCTGTATCTACTTGAACGACTTTGCAGCCAGGCAATCAATTATACGGGTGGCTGCCCGAAACTTTTCTATGACTCTGAGTCGAGTTTGTGACACCAGCAACACAAAAAATGCATTTAAATAGAGAATTGTAAAAAAAGCCTTCAACAATATTCCTTGTTTTCCATCTCAAAAACCTTTAAACCCCCCAAAAAACAATTTTTAGTGAGTTTCTCCATCTCCAATTACAAAATCACACGCAAAATAATTTTTACAGTCAGTTTTGCAAAACTGCATATGCAACTTAGCTGTTCCAAAAATCACTACTTAGCAATAAAGTAGATGAGCACACAGATTATGAAAGATTTAGTGTGCTACTTTAGTTATGATTGGTTCATAAGACACTCAAAATTAATGATCGATCATAAGGTGAAGTTTACAATTAACGTACTGGTACAATGCTTTCAGGAAGCTCACCCAATACAAAAATCCCAGGAAATACATTATGATCACAAGATGCCTATCATATAAATTACAAGAATATACAAAAATACTTCAGGAGGTGGAGCTCTTTGCTTCTAAGAAGAACACTCACTATTTTAATCTTGCCTAACTTTATTAGAGCTGCTGATTTGCATGCTCATATTGCAAATCAATTACTTGTTCAAAAATAGAATAATTAATAACTATTACAGAATCTCTTATTTTCTCTCATTAATTTATTTTTCTAATCAACATCCTGCTGTGACACTTGGCAAGAACACTGCTTTGCCAAGATACTGTTCCTGTTCATGGAATGAGGCACTAACATAACTGGGGATCTTAGAATTCCTGACAGCTGGGCACTTCAGTATGTATGCATGTAACTACAGAATGCCCAGGAGAAGAAGATAGTCATTAATACAGTTATTTTTATACAGTTATTTTCTTAGTAATACTGTTAACTTAAGTTTTGTTTCTCTCTCTTGTGTTGTCAGCTGCCATTACTCAAATTTTATGTTAACATAAATTTAAATTAGCTTGACTCTGTTTATATTTAATCGATAAAACTGATTTCTGTTTCACATTTTACCTTGATGTGTGTATTAATGTACATTGTCATAAACTGTTAGTTTCTTATATATGTAATTCTAAACCTGTACTCAGTGTGAATAATTAAACAAAGAAATATAATCTGATTTAATTAAACAGACATGAAATCAAATAAATTACCACGCCCCCAGCAGCAATTCTACAGCACAGTAAGGTTTCAGCCGAGAGAACACCATGTAAAACACCACTCTGTAAGCACAACAAACACCGTTCACCAAATTTAAACTGCAGATCAGGGTGAGTCACTAAAGAATCAGACATGAAGATAAGTAAAAATATTAATTTAGAAGGATTCAATGATTCAAAAATCCAAAACTCAAAATTAAGACAGAGAGGAGGTCATACACAAAACAGGTGGAGAACCAGTGGCCGAAACCAATAACAGACAAGAAGTCGAAGAACAAGAATCAAGGGAAGTCCCAAACCTCTAACAAATTGAGGATTGTTAAACAGAAAGCCAATAAAAGTTCAAGTGAAAACCAAATTAATACAGCGAGCTCAAGATGAGCTGTTGCAGAGGTCTGAAGCATAATACTCGAGCAATCCACCAAGATCAATCTGCCAAACTATCATGTAGCTGCTACATGATAACAGTCGCAGACGGAAGGAACCAAGAGCTAATAATATACAAAGGGCTGACCACCTCATTATAGACATAAAGACTGAACTAGAAGCAATGTTCCACCCCAACCCTGACAAACATAATCCATGTTAAAAATGTTTGGAAATGCATGATTTCTCTGTCTTTCTTAGTATTAACGGTTGACATGACACTCTGCAGCATTCTGTTTTCAGGAGGCAAAATTTGTTTATTATTATAATGCTTGATACTTTCTTAGTTTCAGTACTGATTTATCATGATCACTCTGCACAAGTTTTGACTTGAGATAGAGAAAAGAAAATGATTCCAAACTTCATTTCCTTATTTTTTCAGTACATACTAGAAATAACCAGGAGTTTGAAATCATTGAGATTTTGTTTTGTTTTCTGACATTTCAATATTCCTGGCCCCTACATGATTTACTTAAAGCCTGTAGTCTTTTAAAAAGAATTAATCTCCAAATGTAGAAATTAAAACAGCAAGAAAGTTAAATTGTATTCATAACCTTTCTATACTTTCTATATTCTGCTTTTTCTTGTTTAATTATTTTACAAATTAAGGCATTTTCTTAAACTGCAGAATCTTGACCACCTGGCTCATTTGATCTTATCTGAATTAACAAATGTAATGATATATTTTCAGACTCTTCAAAATGTTCAACTACTACTCTACCTTTCATTCAAAACAGCACAACAAGGATAAGAAGACATGAACTAAGAAGTATGGCCACTCCATTTAAGTTCAGAGCCGATTTTAAAATCCTTCTTCACACATATAAAGTCACAAATGGCTTAGCTTCCCCCCTGCCCTAACAGAACTTTTTAATTCTTATCTCAATCTCAAGATGGCAATCTTAAAACATCTAATGCTAAATACAACTAGTGTAGAGGGCTAACAGTTTAGCTACAGGACACCTAAACTATGACACACCTACCAATATCAGAGAAGTCATACACTTGTTATAACTGCTGCTGAGGCTGCTCGTGCTGTAGTTGTTATACTGATTTTAAAGAACTGTAGTAGTTACTTTAAATTTAAATTATTCTCTCATTTTTTTTCTCTAATCTGCCTCTGTGATGGGAATTTGTCTGCCTTGGGGTGGGTGCAACATCTCAAATCATGGCCATGTCTTCAGGTGTTTTGTTTTCAACTGAAATTACAGTAATTTGCCTGTGGAGTGATCAATTTGAGAAATATGGGGGACCTAGTACAGTAAGAATCTGGATTAAATAAATGTTATATATATTTACATGATATACAATCATGTTATAGGTTTGTAAGCCATAAAACATTAGTAATTATTGCATAGAGTACTGGGCTCTTAATTGGAACTTAAAGGGTAATTGTGCTATTTTAGAAGTCAAAGTTATTTTTTCATAATTGAAGCATATATTCATTTGCCCCAGAAACTCGAGCTGTGCAATGAATCTGTATTTATAGTAATAAAAGCATTTTCCCCAGTGGTTTACAATTGCGGTCATTAGGGTACCAGAATTAACGTAAAACCAAGGTTTTAAAACTTACTGTATATGTGAATGAATGCCATGAATTGAAAAAATAGCTGACTTCAAAAATAGTGAATATATCCCTTAACATGGTAAATGAATACATGCCGCAATTATGAGAAAAAATTTCAATTTCAAATTTTCATTAATAATACTTTTATTTCATTTGAAAAAAAGACTGTGAGAAACAACCTAAGTTTAAAATTAATCAAAAGACTTTTAAACATAGCAGTAGCCAAAATACAAAATCCTACCAGATGGTTTGCTTGTGAAGGTATGTATAGGCAGTGTATACAGCTACAGATATGGCATCTTTCAATGGCCTGTTAATACGAAGTGCAATGAGTCTAGGGTGTCCATAAAAGTGAGACTGATGAAAGTCTCTACCAGATATTTTCAAGTACAGTACTTCATAAAAAAATTCAAAGGGCAGTAGTCGTTCAGCTTATTTTCCCTCAACACTGCCTTTTCTTAACAGTGTACAAGAGGTATGATAGTGACTGAAAATGCCACTGTGAATACAAGAGTTAGGAAATTTGTGCAGGTTTTCAAAACAAAGGTATCACAACGTACTAGACAGCAACTTTTCAGCATTTTATAGTTCTGCAAATATCAGGTTTGTTCAACTGTAACATAAAAACCCCTTGAGAAAGTGAGATCTTTGACGGCAAGGCCTATGTTTTGAACTTTTTTTAATTTCATTTAATTGATATTATTTGAAGTAAACAACATTCCATACAATCATGTCAAACTTAAGAAACCTTAATTCAACCTCCACCCAGGGGAAAGACAGGAGAAACTACAAAATGAGCAAATCTTTAGAAAAAAAGAAAGGAGAATGTCCTTTTCCCTGATATAAATACTTATTGTAAGTTTTGATTAATTAGATATTGTCATATTTTAAAAAGACTTGAACAGATCCTTTAAGTGCCAATTAATTTTTTTCCAATTTCAAATAATATAGTACATCAGTTACCCATTGACTTATAACCTGTTGTAAGTCTGTTTTAAACTTTATAACCAAAGAAAACCTTCTTTTCCCCTGTGTGTTTCAGTTACGATTTCACTGGAAATACCTTGCAGAAATTGGGACTTCCAAACAGTGTCTTTAGTTTGTCCTTGTATCTCTCTCTCTTCTCTTTAATACAGTAGTCTTCTCTGAGCTGCAACAGTGCTTCAGGTTTGCCATCATATTCTTGTTTTACCTGTCTAAGAACCTTTTCATTGTACCACTTCATTTTTTATGTAGTTCTGTATATGTTGAATACAACTCAGCAAACCAGCCTACTCCACCATCTCCCAATGGTTTGTTCTATCTCATTCCATTGCCGCATGACTAGATTAAGATCTTGTGACTGGATGGAGCATTTGATTAATTTAATTTTCAATTTGCTAGCCTTGTTTTAGGATAATTTGCCCTGCTAAGGCAGTTCATTTGTAGTTTGATACACTACTGACATGATGGGAAGCATTGATAAACAGCAATATTCAGATATTCTGTGACAATTAAACTTTCCTCTTTTAACATCAAGAGACCTGATGTGTGCCTCAAAAACCACAATCCACACCATTTCACAATTACCACAAGCATGCACTACTCTTGCTCTATAGGTTTTCAAGCCATCCTGGTCTTTCTCTCAGCAGTAATTAGTAAGAATGAGGTTACATCAGTTCAGGCAATGTGTTTCTCATCCTCTGCTATCAAGTCTACATTTTACTTAGCCTACTGAAATCACACCTTCTTGATTTTAGCTGACAGGAGTGAAATAGTAATTGAGCCATTATCTAAAGTTCTTTCCGCCTTCCAGGGCCCCTTTCATTAAGTTTCTTTCTAAGCACATGACCACCATTGTCTGGATGCTTCAAGTGACAACTGTGCAAGATGTGAGGCAGATGTTTTGGCACTGACTAAATATATTGTAAATGTGGCTTTGTAAAGCTATGCATGCATTATCTGTTTGGAGCCTAATAATCTTAAACTACCTGCTTAATTGTAATTAAACCAAACCACTGCAGAGGTGACTTTATTTGTGGAGCTTCACATATTTTAAAAACAGCAGTGTTACTAAGATTCAAGACATTTTACTTGAATTATGTAAGTATGAATTAGGTAAATATGAAGCTGTGTTAATAGAATACTTGATAGTACTCTGGAATATCAGACCATTTTTGATTAATAAAACATAACCCAATCTTCAGTAAAATGATTTTTTTACATTATTTTCCTGATGATTGGTTATGTTTTATTTAAGACAGCAGAACGTATCACTGACAGGTAATACTTATGTCAGCTAATTAAGCACAATTGGAGCAAATAAATATTTTATATTTGATTTTTTAAGACACCAGAACGTTTAACTGACAGGTAATACTTATGCTAATTTATTAAGCACAATTGGAGTAAATAAATATTTTATATTTTATTTCAGACTTTCAGAACAGTTTAAATAATTTTTTTACAAAATGTGGGTACTAGAAAATGAAAAACTATATATTTATTAATTTGCTCTAATACAGTTTTTACTTTAACCACTTTTGAAAAGGACGACACATTTAATTGGTTTGATTTTTATAAAGCATTGCTTGCCAGGCAGGATTAAGACCCCTCCACGGACCCCAGGGTGTTAAAGCTCAAAAGAATCCCCTTAACCTCACAACTCCAACCAAAGACACACCCACTTAGCACACAGATATAATCACAGATTATGAACAACTGAATATGTCAATAACAAACTACACTAAATGCAGGGACTGAAATAGAACAAAATATTCAAACTTTATTTCAGGTCCATTTCACCTGCCTTTTTTTAAATGTAGCAAACTAATTAAAGAGTGCAACATCATATCTTTGGGGAATCAATTTTGCTCTGATACTGCAATTTAAAAAGCCTATGGTACTTTATGGCAAAAAGGTGATATGTTAACTAAACATTTTTGAGTTGTATATTTACACCAAATAAAATAAAAGACCAGAAGCAATGATCCTTCATTTGGGTTTGGCATTGTTTGGTTTGTCAAATTTCCTGCAGTAGCCTCATTGTCAACCACATTATAGTTCATGTCAATGTTAGTGACACCACCAATATGGACTGCAGCCTCCTGCTAAAGCATTTAGAAACTGAGATATTAGCACTCTCCTAATAATCTGTAAGGTTATGGTGATGGACGGATTAAAAGGCAGAAGTCTACGTGACCATCATCATCATCAAGCCCTTCCGTGAGAACCCTAAATCCAAAGAGGACTGTCTCATTTATGTTAGGTAGAATGCCCAGAGGGGACTGGGCGGTCTCATGGTCTGGAATCCCTACAGATTTTATTTTTTCTCCAGCCGTCTGGAGTTTTTTTGTTTTTTCTGTCCCCCTTGGCCATTGAACCTTACTCTTATTCGATGTTAATGTTGATTTATTTTGTTTTATAATTGTGACTTTCATTTTTCTATTCTTTAATATGTAAAGCACTTTGAGCTACTGTTTGTATGAAAATGTGCTATATAAATAAATGTTGTCGTTGTTGCTGTTATTCTTGTTAGTTTCAGCTGCAAGATTTACGGTTTCTTCAAATCATCAGTTTATTTATTTTTTAGTATCAAGTATAGTTCTCTGAAAAACTGGGTGTTTTGCTTAATTTTTTGTTTCGCTACAGCACTAGGATCTCATTTGAATGACCATACTAATGGATTTTTTATTTTTTTCAGCACAGTTAAACATCAAATTTACATGTGTCTCAAAAAAGTGACCTTTTAGACACCTACTCTAATTGCACCCCACCCAAATCAACAAATCAGGATTCATATTTTTCTTTTACACGCTTTTTATTTAGGTATGTCTGGACAGGCTTATGATTGTAAAGATCAGACTGGGGTAGGGGTGTGTGTCAGATAGGTGAAAAAATGAACTTTTCTTGTTATATGGCTTATTTTTTCTTTTTCTCACATATGCAAAAGCCCTAGGATGTACATCCAAGTCACCTTGATGGTTGATCTGGCCATGCTTGTTTGTGCCTCTAATCTTTTTATCAGTGTCTATGTAGAACTTTTGTCTTGCTTCTCTGAAAAAAATTCTTTAGAGTTTTTGTAAAGAGCATGATGGTTTGCTCCATGAAAGGCTATCAAGATTAAGTTTAATTGATTGTCTTCTAAACACAGTTACACTCAAGGGATAAAGCACTTTCAATCAACACATTTTCACAGAAACAATATACTGTACAGTACACACACATATTTTTGAGGCATGTGTGAGAATGCCATGTCTAGAGTTGGCTCCTGCATTGAAACACATTTCTGCCAGGATACATGCCATCTCCTTTCTACTCTATACATAATAAAACAGATTTGGAAATAAAACTTAATGGCAGTTGATGGCTATCTGCTGTAACAGGGCCACATTGGCCCATGTACTAGAAGAGCTTTTTTAATGCAAGAGCCAGTTAACCAATGTCCTCTAAGGTCATATACAAAAATATGTTAAAAGACTTTTGTTGAACTTAATGCAAAGGTAGATCAACTACAGATAAATCTGTTTGATTTTAAATGAATCATTGTAACAAAATACAAATTGACATGTTCTATTTTTAAACAAAGTGTCACTCCACAAACATATGGATAACTACTGATATCTCTGTAGTAGAAGTGCTGTAAAGCTTTTTCAGTCCCAAATTATTTGGATGTTTGCCATTAGTTTCTCTTGATCTGACTAAATTATTTTTTTTGATCTATTTATTTATTGTCTATTTAAGCTACTGTTGAATTTGGGGGACTGGCAAATAGTGGCAGACGCGGGCACAAATGGCTCCAAGCCTCAGTTTCTGTATGGCCAGTGAAACGCTTATTACACTGCCAAATGCCAGAACCACATATATGATATATGCTTTACAGTATAAGACCTGAGGACTGTCTACATGGATAAAAAAGTTGTTTAAAGCTTGATCTGTTATTAAAGCTTATTTTTTGTTGTGTATTTCTGTTTAATATGTAAAATGTTTGCATGCCCATGCTTTTATTAATTTTTTTTATTTATTGAAGAGCTGCAAGTTGTTTTTCAATTAGTGCTTCATAGGCTGGAATGCTGAAAGTTACGGACTTAAACCTGCTATCAAACATTTGTGTAAAGCTGAGTAAGAACTTGTTAATCTATTATATACTGTAAATGAATGGTATCCTCTATTTACATTATATGCTACAGCAGTGGGATTAATTTGCCCTCATAATGGTGTGTTAGATTAGATATTTGTATATCAGTTTAAGTGCTCAACGCTTTTAATGCTATTCTAAACCAGGGGTTGTAAACAATTTTATATGTTTTGGCTGCACTTCAGTCCAAATGCAAACTTGTATTTCTTTCCAGTAAACTAGAAAGGGCATCTAAATATTTTTATTCATAGCATTTAATACTACATAAGCATGAAATGCAAAAGTAAACTGAGTGAATTTTGCTTCAACTGATTGTGTACTGTTAGAATTTTAGGCTTGCTTTCGTTTTGGGCATTAAGTACTTTAACATTTTGGCTCTTCTTTGTCATCAGGCAAAAATGAAGAAATATATTTGGTTAATCTCTGCATGATATATACACTTCAGTTCACTTCTTTCTTCATTCTTGTTAATTTCCTTAACTTATGTATAAAATAGGCTTAATTAATAATTTGTAAATACATTTTCCTAAAAGAGTTGACTACATAAGAACACATAGTATTAAAACATAATGCAGCAACAGCAAATTCACTGTGATTCAAACCAAGTGTGCTCGTTGTTAAGAAGCTGCTTAAAAGCTTTATTTTCATTAAACATAATTTAGAGGTGTGTTCTACAAAAGCAATCAGTTATAAGCAATAATACACTGTCACACAAGTGTGCTTAGGAGGCAGTCAAAAAGCCTAAAGGTGAGTGAAACATCACAAGACAAGGAGTTATCATACGGTACTAACCTGATTCTCTCGTTCTTCTCAGCAGGAAATCCGAAGAAAACTAAAGAACGTATTTTCTGGTTCCAAAATGGCCGCTGAGACATCACTTCCGCCGCACGTTATGATGAAACCTCCGACACTCCCTGATGACACCACTTCCGGTCCTATGTTGATGACGTTATTTCCGTCTCACAGCATCAAAATCATATCCCGCCAACCATTTCCTGTTCCCATTTTGTATTCTGTATATAAACACCATCTTGTCATGTACCATTGATCAACTGCTATATACAATTGCTTTTGATCAACCAAACGTCTTTTTTTGTGTTTTTTTTTCCTTGTCCTATGGTCAATATACGGGGACGATCCCTAATACTTTGTTTTTGTGACACTTCTTTTTATTTCAATGACAATTAGCATAGCCGGCAGGATTGAGTGTTCGAAAGATAACTTAAGAACAAGATCTAAATACTGTTTAATCCACCATCATGGGAGAACTATGTACCCTGAAGGTACAGATGGGCGAGACTCGGACCCAGCTCACCAAATCCAAGGCTTGGGCTGCAGCCGTGGTACAGACGGAGGCCACTCTGTCCCTTCCCACTCAGCTCACTTATTTAACTGAGGGAGATAACATTGAGCCATATTTTTTTGATTTTTGAACGCATGATCGAGTTCTGAATGGGCATACCTACTGGTTCCCTACCTGATGGGGGTGGTGTATAGGGCTTATTATGACCTAACTGAGAAGCGGGCAGCTGATTATACGACACTCTGAAAACTGAAGTGTTTAAACCCTACAGCATTTCTCTGGCACAGCAGGTGAAAGAATGGAGGGAGTGGCAATTTGACCCAGAACGGCCTATACGTGACCAGGCTATTGAAGCATGGAATAAGATATGTCGCTGGATAAGGCCAGACATAAATAATTCTCAAAAAATGGTTGAAATTCTGGCTTGTGAGACTTTTGTGCATGCCCTCCCTGATAATATCACCCAGCAAGTCCGGAAACAAAACTTTGAAAATATGGACGCCCTGATACAAATCGCCGAGCGTCATTAGGCTGCTTGCAAATCGGAACGGTCAGAACGGTCCTCTCGTGGAACTCAACAGGCACATGGGGCAGCTCCTGAGCCCACTCGACGAGTTCCTGAGCCTACCGTCCATCTCAGGGATAAACATTTCGGCCTTCCCCGCTGTTTCAAGTGTGGGGAGGTTGGACATCTACTGCCTCCATGCCCCAATGAACCTATGGACTGCTCGATCGCTAAAGGAGAGAGGTATTGTGCTGTTGTGATTACCCTTTGTCTCTTCCATGCACAGGTGCAGTTCTTCTAAATGGCTTTAAGGTGCGGGCGATGTTCAATTCCAGGAGTAACATTTCCATTGTTGCTTCCCGGTTCGTTTTACCGCGACAATGGATTAAAATAAAAACCAGCCTAAGATGTATTCATAGGGATATCCGGTATTATAAAAATGCCAATTGTTTGGTGACCATCAATCATACTATGAGAGAATTGACTGTAGCAATATTACCAAATCCCCCCTTTCCAGTCATAATTGGGAGAGACTGGACAAAAAACAATAGCGGTACAAACATAACTGCTAGTTTGTCCTCTCAATTTTCACTTACGCCGTCCTCCTTTAAAAGGGAGCAATGTAACGATGATTCCTTAAAATTTACTAGGAATGCAATAGTGTCAGTTAACAGACACGCGTCTGTGGATCCCCAGCCACAAATGCCTTTCTTTATAATAAATAATCAACTCTTGTATCAAGTGGCAGAACAAGGGTGAAGTGAGTGCATTGCTCTTAGTGCCACGTACTTATTGGTGACAAGTATGTGAACTAGCGCATGCCCTCCTTCTGGGAGCCCATCTGGGCACCGAAAAAATACTGGAGGGAATTAAACTCCAATTTTATTGGCCTGGGATAAATGAGGAGGTCAGATAATTTTGTGCTTCGTGTCCAGAATGCCAACTTTGTCAAATTCCTAGGTGGGGCCGTGCTCCTCTTGTCCCTCTTCCCCTTATTGATATTCCCTTCGACTGAGTCGGTATTTACCTCGTAGGACCATTAGAACCCCCACTAAGAGGCCATAAATATATTTTGGTTTGAGTAGACTATGCACCCAATTTCCAGAGGCTGTTCCATTGCACTCAGCTACTTTAAAAAACATCGCACAGGAATTAGTAGGGATATTCGTTTGTGTAGGGATCCCAAAGAGGTTCTTACAGATCAAGGGACTCCCTTCACTTCTGAGACGTTCAAGGAGGTGGCTAAATTACTCCAGATAAAACATCTAAAAACATTGGTCTACCATCCACAAACAGACGGACTGGTGGAGCGATTTAATCACACCTTAAAACAGATGTTAAGAAAAGTAGTTAACGAGGATGGGAGTGGCAGATGGGATCAGTTACTCCCCTCGTATTGTTTGCCTATCAGGAAGTCTCACAGGCCTCTACAGGGTTTTCTCCTTTTGAATTACTGTATGGAAGACAACCCCACGGGCTATTGGACATGTTAAAAGAAGGATGGGAATAAGAGGTCCTTCCTAACCTTAAATATATTAGAATATATCGCACAATTATGCGATTGATTAGAAAAAATTAGACCCATACTAAAAGAAAATCTGGAAAAGGCTCAAGCAGCGCAGTCTCGTTATTACAATAGAAAGAACACCATTTGGGAGTTTATCCCGGGTGATCATGTAATGGTACTTGTTCCTTGTTCCCATTCTAAATTATTGGCACATTGGCAAGGCCCTTCCAAAATTAAGGAAAGAAAAGGACTCATGGACTATTTGGTAAAACAACTGAATCGTATACCGAGTGAGCAAGTATATCATATAAATTTGCTGAAACCGTGGAAGGAAAGGGAGATCGATCCTTCCTCCGGCAAGCCTTGCTCCCTTTTTGTATCAAAATCACGTCTTAATTTCGGACCAGATCTGACCCCGGAACAAAAACAGGACCTACAGATGGCTATCCTGTCAGTACCGGAAGTAGTGAATGAGTCACCAGGAAGGATTGCTCTGATTGAACATGACATCATCACTGACCTGGGGTAATTGTCAGAGAAAGACCCCATAGGCTCCCGGAGGCAAAGAAGATGGAAGTAGAGTTGGAAATAAGACGAATGCTGGAGTTAGGGGTTATTGAAGAAAGTTACAGCCCCTGGTCTAGTCCAATTGTCTTGGTTCTTAAGCCCGATGGGTCATGGAGGTTTTGCAATGACTTCTGATGTCTTAATCAGGTCACTAAGTTTGATGCATATCTGATGCCACAAGTGGATGACCTACTCGATTGGCTAGGTAACAAACTACGCTTGATATGACGAAAGGGTATTGGCAAATTCCTTTAATGGCTTCTGCTAAAGAAAAGACTGATTTTAGTACTCCAAGTGGGCATTGGTAGTACACTGTCCTTCCTTTTGGTTTGCACAGGGCACCAGCGACCTTCCAATGTCTGGTAGATACACTGCTATGGCCTCACAATTCATTTAGTGCCGCCTATCTGGATGACGTTGTTATTTATTCCGGCACGTGGAAGGAACATGTTCTGCGGGTAAAAACAGTGCTCTCCACACTAGCATGAGCCGGACATCCCTGATGCGGCTTTATAAATACACTGAAATTAACTGCATATTGTTTATTAGTTTAAGGCATCTGATTGTAATTAACCTGTAACAATATACACTTCTACCACTTTCTTTTATGTGGAATTGCTCCCTGGACACTTTTTTACTATTTTTACTACTTGACATGGATTTTTACACTCCGAGAATCGCCTATTCAAGTAGTCAGCTTAAAGCATTGAGAAGAAATGCTCATGCCGGTGTGGTTCCTTATTTACCTGACGAGGTAAGAAGACGATATCGGGGCAGCCGAGCCGGCGCAAAGAAAAAAGATAAGATTAAATCGAGACAACTTGATCACCTTCTGTGATCCTGGGAAATGTAAACTCATTACCAAATAAGATCGACGAACTGGCTGTACTGGTGAAAAATGTCAGAACCTACAGAGAATGCAGCTTGCTCTGTTTTAGTGAAACGTGGCTAACAACTACCATCCCAGATGCTAACGAGGAGCTACCCGGGTTTAGCACAGTTAGAGCGGACAGAGTACAAAGTGATGCAACCCAGGACATGTAAACGTTAAAATCTTCAATTGCTGCAGGGACATTGAACTGTTGGCCACAAGTCTGCGTCCCTATTACTTGCCCAGAGAGTTTGGACACGTGATTGTTGTTATTGTTTACATCCCCCCTCAAGCGAACGTGGAGATAGCGAGTGACATCATCCATTCCGCAGTTGCTAAGTTACAAACGCAGCACCCTGAGGCACTTGTGCTAATCGCTGGAGACTTTAACCATGTAACGCTGGACAAAACATTACCTGCCTTCTCCCAGTATGTGGATTGTAACACCCGGGGAAACAGGACTATCGACCTACTGTATGCAAACGTTAAAGACGCATACAGCGCCACCCCGCTGCCTGTGCTTGGGAAAGCAGATCATAACCTGGTTCTGCTTCAGCCTCAATACAAACCAAGAGTGAGGGCGCTACCTACAACCACACGCTCATTCAGGAAGTGGTCCCCTGAGGCAGAGCAGGCTCTGAGAGACTGCTTTGGAACTACAGACTGGGATATATTGCTGGGTCACATAGTGAGAACATTGAAGAGGCTGTTGAATGCACAACTGATTACATCAACTTCTGTATGGACATTGTAGTTCCAGTAAGAACAGTACGCTGCTATGCTAACAACAAGCCATGGATTACAAGTGACATCAAGGGCCTTTTGAACCAGAAGAAAAGGGCTTTTAAAGGTGGTGATCAGCATGAGCTCAAGCGTGCAGAAGGAACTCGAGTCCAGCTCAGGGCGCGAAAGAGCAGTACAGGAGAAAGCTGGAGCAGAAGTTGCAGAACAACAGCATGAAGGAAGTGTGGGATGGGATGAAGATTATCACTGGCTGCAGCTCGAAGCGGGGTGCCGCCATCGAGACAGACGTGGAGAGAGCAAACCAAATGAACAACTTCTTTAATAGGTTTGATCATCCTAACCCACTCTCACCTTGGAGTACTGCATCCTCCAACCATCCTTCTGCTGATACCAGCATAGGTGAGACATCCCCACCCACAATTACAGCAGCCCATGTGAGCAGAGAGCTGAAAAGACTTTGTGCCAGCAAAGCAGCGGGTCCAGATGGTGTATCGCCACGACTGCTGAAGGCCTGTGCGTTGGAACTGGGGAGTCCTCTACAGCACATCTTCAACCTGAGCCTGGAACAGGGAGAGTCCCAAGGCTTTGGAAAACATCTTGTATCACCCTGTCCCAAAGGTATCACGTCCTAGTGAGCTGAATGACTTCCGCCTGTTGCTCTGACGTCACATCTGATGAAGACCATGGAGCGGCTGCTGCTTCACCACCTGAGGCCACAGGTCCGCCACGCCTCGACCCTCTGCAGTTCGCATACCAGGAGAAGGTGGGAGCGGAGGATGCCATCATCTATATGCTACACGATCCCTCTCCCACCTGGACAGAGGCAGTGGTGCTGTAAGAATTATGTTTTTGGACTTCTCTAGCGCCTTCAACACCATCCAACCTCTGCTCCTTAGAGGACAAGCTGACTGAGATGGGAGTAGACTCACACCTGGTGGCATGGATTGTGGACTATCTTACAGACAGACCTCAATATGTGCGTCTTGGGAACTGCAGGTCTGACATTGTGTTCAGCAATACAGGGGCACTGCAGGGGACTGTACTTTCTCCGGTCCTGTTCAATCTATATACATCAGACTTCCAATATGACTCGGAGTCCTGCCACGTGCAAAAGTTCGCTGATGACACTGCTATTGTGGGCTGCATCAGGAGTGGACAGGAGGAGGAGTACAGGAACCTAATCAAAGACTCTGTTAAATGGTGTGACTCAAACCACTTACACCTTAACACCAGCAAGACCAAGGAGCTGGTGGTGGATTTTAGGAGGCCCAGGCCCCTCATGGACCCTGTGATCATCAGAGGTGACTGTGTGCAGAGGGTGCAGACCTATAAATATCTGGGAGTGCAGCTGGATGACAAATTGGACTGGACTGCCAATACTGATGCTCTATGTAAGAAAGGTCAGAGCAGACTATACTTTCTGAGAAGGTTGGCATCCTTCAACATCTGCAGTAAGATGCTGCAGATGTTCTACCAGACGGTTGTGGCGAGTGCCCTCTTCTACGCGGTGGTGTGCTGGGGTGGCAGCATAAAGATGAAAGATGCCTCACGCCTGGACAAACTTGTTAAGAAGGCAGGCTCTATTGTAGGAGTAAAGTTGGACAGTTTAACATCTGTGGCAGAGCGACGGGCATTAAGCAAACTCCTGTCAATCATGAATAATCCACTGCATCCACTGAACAGTGTCATCTCCAGGCAGAGGAGTAGCTTCAGTGACAGACTTTTGTCACTGTCTTGCTCCACTGACAGACTGAGGAGATCGTTCCTCCCCACACTATGCGACTCTTCAATTCCACCCGGGGGAGTAAATGCTAACATCATTTTTTTTTTTTTTTAACTATTTAATTTAATATTGTTTCTTTGTATCAGTATACTGCTGCTGGATTATGTGAATTTCCCCTTGAGATTAATAAAGTATCTATCTATCTATCTATCTATCTATCTATCTATCTATCTATCTATCTATCTATCTAATGGACCACGGAATGACCAAACTATTCCAAACACCATAGCTGCGTTAGCATTGTTACTTTCACTGCACCTTCTTCTTCTTCTTCTTCTTCTTCTTTCTGCTGGTCCAGTTAGGGGTTGCCACAGCAGATCATCTTTTTCTATATTATTCTCATTGCACCACTCGGAGCAGCTGATCTGAAAGAGAATTATCGGTATACAGCATCAAGCACACGCTGCCTCAGCCATGCTTCCTATTTGAACTGCTTATCACAAGGCAAAAACGCTTCAAAACCTCTCCTATACGGACCTCATGGCTCAGAAAGAGTTTCATCCCAAGAGCTCTAAAGGTACTCCATCAGTCCATCAACTGCTCCTTGTAGAACCGTTTGTACTTATAAGTACAATCACCTCACTGTAAAATTGCACTACAGTTATAATATTACACAACCAGAGCCACTTTATAAAGCGCGTATTTACATATGATGGCGATATCATCTTAAAGATGAAATGCAGCAAAATATGTTTATTATATTTTACAGATAAAACTGTAACTTCATTTAAATAATCTATATTGTTAATAATTAAAGGACACAGTGTCGCTACGCTAGCAAGGACCTGCGCTCTGTTCACGGATTGTTCCTACCTCGCCCTGTATGCTTCACTGGGACTGAATAATTAAATTATTAATTAAGAATAATTAAACATGTACTACGAAGATATTTCAATGTTCCTTAAAATTTTTGAAGAATTGTCGTTATAAGCTTACAGATGGCTTAACGTCTATTACAGAGCTGATTGTGTAGTGATTGGGTATTTGGAGAAAGAACAGGAAGGACAGGAATTGGGGGTTAGTACGTTTAAAATAGACAGTACTGCTGCAATAAATTATTTCATCGAAGGTTGTGTACAATCAAAGCGCCACTGTGTTCCGATGTTTAATAGCATGCTTTAATTCCTATCATCATGAAAATTATATCAAGCATACATCTCAATATTTTAATTATTCAGAGAGCTATAATATTATGATTGTAATGGATTCTGTGTCCTGTCGTAGGAAGAGAAAACCCGGAAGCACATAGTGATTCACATACATAGAGCACATAGAAGATCAAATGCAAAACAAACCATTTAACGTGCTACTTTAGTTACGATGGGATTTGAGAAACTAGTAAATTAAACGATTTTAAGATGAAGTTTATGATGTTCTACTTTAATGACAAAATAAACTATGTGATTAAAGTTGACATTTCGTGCTTTTTTCCCACTGTGTGCCTATTTTTTTTCCCTCTGTACCCTAATAAGCTTTCATATGACACTCAGACGGTGGACTACGATTCGCCTTTTCACGCGACTTTGATATCTGACAACTTCTTTTTTATTTTGGGCACTGTGCGACTTTGTGAACTTGAGCTTTCGAGTTTCTCTGACACACTATGTCACTCGATCAACTTCCTTTTGTTGTTTATACCACTGTTTAAACCAACAAATAGTACGTTTTACCTTGCCTCTACTTGGTATTCGCTGAAATTGTTCTATTTTTTTTGTGGATTTGCCATTGTCTTTTCACAGAACACTGAGCTTAAGGACAATTTATATTGATTTACATATTCAAAGAGGTGTAATTCCTAGGAGGAGTTGGGGTGGGACAGCAGGCGCGTGCACGAGTGTTACTTTTCACGCTGACCGGGATTTATGTAGCGGAAGAACGTGGAAGTTGGCAAACACACAGATTTATGCATCTGGATTTTTCTGTGCGTAAGCACATTTTGGCTTTTGCACTTACGTCATGTTATAGTGTGAATTCTACGCACGGCGTTATGCATGTGGCCCCAGGTATGTCACAGTGGAGCGAGAAGCCTTGGCGATCAAGTGGGCTATCACGCACTTAAGGTACTACCTACTCGGGCGGGATTTTACTGTAATGACGGATCATGCTGCTCTGCAGTGGATGTCCGTTCTCCGCAAGTCTAATCCCCACATCACTAGGTGGTTTTTAGAGCTTCAATCTTATTGTTTTACTGTCATTTATCGTTGAGGTTCCTTGCAGGCCAACGAGGATGCTCTCTCCCATGTTCATGACCTCTCGGTGCATGCCATCCGACCCAACAAGCCTGGGCTGGGGGGGGGAGGGGGTAATGTCACACACATGCGCTTAGGAGGCAGTCAAAAAGTCTAAAGGTGAGTGAAACATCGCGAGACAAGGAGTTGTATGGTACTAACCTGTTTCTCATGTTCTTCTCAGCAGAAAAGCCAAAGAAAAATAAAGAACGTATTTCCTGGTTCCAAAATGGCCGCCGAGACATGACTTCTGGCACACAGCATCGATGTCATATCTCGCCAACCATTTCCTGTTCCCATTTTGTTTTCTGTATATAAACGCCATCTTGTCATGTACCATTGATCAACTGCTATATACAATTGCTTTTGATCAACCAAACGTCTTTCTTTTGTGTTTTTTTTCCTTGTCCTGCATACAATATACAGGGACGTTCCCCAAAACTTTGTTTTTGTGACTCTTCTTTTTATTTCAAGAAGACAAAACTTCACAACACATACAGTACGTCTTTTGAAGAATACACATGACAAGCTAAAAAGGCATAGCCAGGTATATCTGGATTGACACAGTTAAGGTAAAAGCAGAGAAAAAAATTTCAGAAAGAAGCTATAATTGAATTTTAAAAGGAAAGAATTGGGCTCAGATGAAGTATGTAGTTGGAATAAATTCTACCTGAGGACTGACAGAGGTCCCTTAGGACACTGCCTCGAACACACGATACTAGAAATGTATTTATATTTTGCAAACACAAAATGAAACAATCACTTTGGAATCTAGAATTAGTTTTTACTGTAACCCTTCACCTAAATCCACATATTAAGTATACACAATCTATTAAACATCTTTGAAAATAATATGGAAAAAAAAATCTGATTTTCTAAACATTTAATATTTCATTACATGGTGGCAAAGCCTGGTCACATAAAAACATCAGTGGTGTCATCAAAGGCCTTTATAAATCAAAAAATCAAAAACCACCATAATGGATGAGACAATCCATCCATCCATCTATCCATTATCCAACCCGCTATATCCTAACTACAGGGTCACAGGGGTCCGCTGGAGCCAATCCCTGCCAACACAGGGCACAAGGCAGGAAAAAAACCCCGGGCAGAGCGCCAACCCACCGCAGGGATGAGCCACTCAAGACCATATTCCTATACAAAATAACGACTAAAGTATCAGTCATAGGCAAATAATAAATGCAAGATAAAATAATAATAAATTGCCAGAATAGCAAGAAGACTTATCTAAGGCAAAACATATTTTCAGTGTAAACAATTCTCCAAAAATTCCAAATCTGATATATTCCACATAATAATTATTGTGTAATGTAGCAGAGTCTTACGAGTGCAACTGGCAGCAACATCTAAACTTTCATTTGTGTGCACTGGGGCCATATTCTACTGTAAGGATGTGCTGATCCACTGTCCACTTATATGAAGACATTTAATATTTACTGATGCAAAGAACAATGCATACAGAGGGATGTATTGCAGGATTTCCCCTTTATGGGTAACCAAGTGTATACAATATACAGTATTTCTGTCGGTTTCCATACTCTGCCTCATAGTCCATATATTTACAACCCAGTAGTAGAAGTAGTAGAACTGAAAGTTAGCCAGTGATTTTTTGTTAATCAAGGGCCTCTTTGTATTCCAAAAATTAAAAGATACAATTGAGTTTAACTTAAAGAATGATTTACAGTAATCCCCTGTTGTATCACGTTCAGCTATCGCGCCCCAGCTATATCACGGAAAAATTCCATAAGTACATCCAACCTGTAGTGTACTTTGCAGCCAATTCATCTCGCAAGAACAGCGAGTGTGGATCCTCGATGCATCTCAGTTCTCCGCATATCGACGTACCTTGTTTGTGGTCCGATTGTTGTGAGCAAACTTTTTGTGAACTTTTCATTTTGTTTTAAGCCCTACGATGGCTCCCAAGCGTCCTGCATCTTCTAAGAAGGAATGAAATCGTTACATGGATGTCACTCGCCACTACAGCTTGAATGAATCGACGGTATGCTATATTATTATTATTAAGTTACTCATATCCTTAGCCCGACATCCACATATAATATGTGTTTACAAAGTGTGTTTTAATAAGATTATATGTGTTTAAAGCGTGTGGGAGGGGTATTTTAAGGCTTAAACTATAAAAAAAATGTTTACTTATATGGTCTTTCTATATCGCAGATTTTCACCTATTGCTGATGGGTCTGGAACGTAACGTCCGCGATAGGTGGGGGATCACTGTATTTCTATTGGAATATGTTTGAGAAGATACACACATTTTAGAAGATATCTCTTTTGAGTAGTCTTAATTCTCCAGGATAATATAAAATGAACTGAGAGCACTTGGCAATCAGTTGAAACACGTTAAGCGAACATTCACGACTCGAATTCAAACAGCTGAACATCTGGCACCTACTGCGGTCGGGAAAGCAACGGCTGCAAATTCCAAATGCAAAAATCTCAGAGACAAACTTGCTGCACTGGAAGATGGATGCAGAAGGAATAATATTAGAATCGAAGGTCTCCCAGAGAATCATGAAAGTCCAAACCCAGTGAAATTCATAGCTGAGCTATTCTCTAAAATAACTGGAGAGGACTGTAAATCTGACACTGAAATAGCAGCAGCTTACCACATGCGGGGATCAAATACCTCTAAACCTAGGAGTCTTATCGTGCACTTTGAGAAATTACAATTTAAATTACATGTACTGTCACATCTCAGACAGAAACAACAGATTAAATTTGAAAATAACCATATTCACATTTTCCCTCATTTCTCATCCTCAACAGCTGCTAAGCATGCAGCTTTTTACAACATTAAACAGCGCTTACGGAAAGCTGAGATCAGATACAGCCACTTGTACCCTGCCAAAGTGAAAGTGGATATTCAAGACAAGCATTACATCTTTACCACTACGGAGGAATCAGAAAAAGTGTTAAGAAAGCTGATTCCAACACTTTTTTGAAATACGATCGTGAGTCACATCCTGTCATGGCATGGCAAAGAAGATCTTGCCGGTTGTTTGATCCGCTTGCAATGATACTGGTACTGTAATTATACATCCTTTTAACTTCTCTGACACTTTTTGTTTATGCTTTAATTACAATTATATGCGATTTATATGTGTATATGTGTATTGTGTATATATATTCTTTTATTTTCTTTTTCTTTTTTTTTAACTCTTCTAAAGGAGACTGTTTAACATCATTACCTTGGTTTATTGTTATTATCGTATTATGGTTTACTATACTTATCCAATGCCACATTTAAATACCATTCCCTGGGCTTACTATTTTACTATCTCAAGATTGCTGAAGATTAGATTTTAAGCTTATAGTAAGTGGACTGTATTGGCAATAGATATCTCAGTTTTATCCCTCATACGCCGCTTCTGGGAGGCTTGTTTTGTTATGGACGTGCTCTGACTCCAGGTATGTCAGAGGGCTGGGACTTTGGGAAGTGGAGTAAAGCCTCACGTGGGGAGGCAAAAAGTCGGGGTTGGGGGGACTAGGGAGAGAAAAAAAGAGAGAACGCTATCTCTAATCAATCTTTTTAATCCTTGTAATTATAAATGCCAACGTAACAATAGCCTTCAGGGCAATAACTCCTGGGAAAATTGGAAATTAAGGTTAAAGCTGTCTTATTTTCAGTTAAGACTTAAAAATGACAATACAAGCTCAGAAGCAATGTCTCAAAGACTAGACAGTTAACTTTGTGAGCTGGGATGTTAAAGGCCTAAATCATGAATTAAAGAGAAAGTATTCTCTCACCTAACAGGTCTAAACGTTAAAATAGGATTTTTACAGGAGACCCACTTATTAAGCAAGGATCAGTTTCAGCTGCACAAAGACTGGACTTGCCAAATATTCCATTCCAGCTTTACAAAAAAACTAGAGGTGTGGGAATTCCTATACACAGAACAGTATTATTTGCAGTATCAGATGTAGTATCTGATCCTGAGGGGAGATACGTGTTTGTCATAAGTAATTTATTCAACTGTAAAGTCACTGTAATAAATATTTATGCACCCAGTGTCGATGATAGGGAATTCATGCAAAATGTATTTGCATCCATTCCCAATGTAAACACCCATAAAATTAAAATGGCTGGGGAATTTCAATTGTGTTTAAAATCCAGACCTAGATAGGTCTCATGCCACAGGGGTGATGACATTTAACACTTCAAAGACAATTACACAGTTTGTAACTGACCACATCTTATCTGACCCCTGGAGATTTCTACACCCAAGCTCAAGAGCATATTCCTTCCACTCACCAGTACATCATTGCTACTCAAGAATTGATTATTTCTTTGTAGACAACAACTTCTTGCCTAAAATTAAATCTTGTAAGCACGACGCTATTGATATATCTGGCCATGATCTCTTGATTTTGGAGCTAAAATCACTATGCCTCACATACTCATTTTGCAGATGGCTTCGTAATCCACTTTAATTAGCAGAGAAGAACTGTACAGAATTTATATCCAAGCAAACAAATTTTTTTTAGAGTGAAATACACCCTCAGTGGTTTCTGCAGGAACACTCTGGGAAACCCTGAAGGCCTTCTTAAGAGGACAGATTATCTCATATCTTTCTCACAAAAATAAATTGGAAACCAAGAAGGTATCAGAGCTAATCAATTAAATTACTTGAATAGATCAAGAACATACCAAGTGTACAAGTGAGACGCTTCATAGGAAAAAGCAGGAAACAAACCCCGGGCACACACTAGGGACAATTTAGAATCACCAATCCACCTAACCTGCATGTCTTTGGACTATGTGATTGACCATAAAAATATAATGCAAACATTTAGAGACTACTATAATTCTTTATACTCTACTAAGGTTAAAGAATACAAGACACAAATCTAAGGCATTTCTAGATGCATTACAGATATCACAAATAGATACTCTTAGGGTAGAGGAACTGAATAAACCTCTGGCACTATCAGAATTACTAGATGCTATAAACTCACTGCAGAGTGGGAAACCAGCAGGTCCTGATGGCTAACCTGCCGAAATTTATAAGAACTTCTCAACTCAGCTAGCTCCCCTTATACTGTATTAGCAACATTTACAGAAGCTAGAGAAATTAAAATTATACCTCAAACTTTTCGCCAAGCATTAATTACTGTCTTTTCGCAAACAAAATAAGGAGTTATTAAAATGTGCATCGTATAGACCAATCTCACTTCTGAATAATGATGTTAAGTTACTCTCCAATGTCCTAGCTAGAAGGATGGAGAAAGTGCTGCCTTCGGTAATATCACAAGACCAAACTGGATTTATCAAAGGCAGACACTTAGCTTCCAATCTCCGACGCCTGCTTTATGTAATATACTCACCAACAAAGTCAAACACCCCGGAGATATTATTATCATTGGATGCAGAAAAAGCATTTGACATGGTTGAATGAAACTACTTTTTCACTACATTAGAGAAATTTGGGTTTGGCCCGAACATTTGTGCATGGATCAAATTACTGTATACCAACCTAGAAGCTTCAGTTTGTATTAACAACATCAATTCAGACTACTTTAAACTACTGTGTGGTACCAGACAAGGATGCCCCTTATCACCACTGCTTTTTGCAATCGCCATTGAGCCACTCACAATTCACTGTTGAAATGCTATTGAGATAAAGGGGATTGTCAGAGAAGGACTGGAACAGAAAGTTTCTCTATATGCAGATGATATGGTACTGTATATATCAGACCCACAAAATACTGTGCCTGCAGTCCTAACGGCACTAACAGAATTTGAAAAGATTTCTGGTCTCAGAATCAATTTGAATAAAAGTGTGCTCTTCCCAATGAATTCTCAAGCATACAATATTAGATTGGACACCTTCCCTTTTATCATTGCAGATCAGTTTAAATACCTAGGGGTAAACATCACAAGTAAACATAAAGCTCTTTATCAACAAAATTTTGCCATCTGTATGGAAAAAATTAAGCAAGACTTGCATAGATGGTCAACCATTCATCTCACTTTAGCTGGAGGAATTAACATTGTTAAGATGAATATCCTTCCTAAGCTTCTCTTTTTATTTCAAAACATTCCAATATACATCAATAGATCATTTTTTAAGAAACTAGGGGGCTTCACTCGCCAACCCCCTTGTTTGTTTTTCCGCATACACACTTGTAAGATTTTTTTTTCTTTGAATTGTTGCTACTTCATTAGTTTCACTTTTATTTCAGAACTTCTGTAAAAACAATATTTGTAATCTTTCGTGTCCCACTATGCTGAATCTTTTAAATGAGGTCTGTGAGACTTGTGTTTAATGACTTTGTACCATAATTTAGGATAGGTTTCTCTGTTTGGAATTTCAGCACAGACAAAATGATCCATATCATCAGCAGTTAATATTTTTTTTTTTTGCAAAGTAACCAATAAATGCATGTGAGATAAAGCCCGTTTTTAAAATTCTCTGACTTAAACTAATTTTTCTTTTGTTTGTGTCAATGCGATCTGTGCTATCTTTTTTTTTGATACTGTGGCGACTAACGTAATAAAATGGCACAAAAGTACTACTTTAACAATCGCCGAATGCGCACCCCAAACACAACTTTCTAGCACCTTCTCCAACCCCTCCTCCCACGGGCCTCGCATCCCCCTTACTGCATCAATCAGTACCCAGCTATCAGTCTTCCGTTCTGTACTCTGCCCTCCCGTTGCTATTTCATTAGTTTCACTTTTATTTCAGAACTTCTGTAAAAACAATATTTGGAATCTTTCATGTCCCACTATGCTGAATCTTTTAAATGAGTTCTATGAGACTTGTGTTTAATGACTTTGTACCATAATTTAGGATAGGTTTCTCTGTTTGGAATTTCAGCACAGACAAGACGATCCACATCATCAGCAGGTAATATTTTTTTTGCAAAGTACCCAATAGATGCATTTGAGTTAAACCCCGTTTTTGAAATTCCCTGACTTAAACTAATTTCCTTTTGTTTTTAGTCAGTGCGATCTGTGCTATCTTTCTTTTTGATACTGTGGCGACTGACGTAATAAAGTGGCACAAAAGTTCTACTTTAACAACCGCCGACTGTGTAACCCCAAACACAACTTTTTAGCACCCTCTTCAACCCCTCCTCCCACAAGTCTCGCCTCCCCCTTACCGCATCAATCAGCACCCAGCTATCATTATGTCGTGCTGTACTTTGCCCTCCCTCGAGTGGACCTAACAGTCACTTAAACCAAAAAAGGCTTCAGCTGGGCTGGGACGCTACAATACTTTCGCCTGTTACTGTTTTCACATTCTGTAACTTTCTCTGCATACTGTATGTATCACGCCTTGGGTGTCTTTGCTCTGCGCTGCTCTTTCATCTTTGCAAAAGGCACAGGATCTGTGTGTGCCACGTGACTTCACATGAGTGAATGTTTTGCTGGCTGTCTGTGGTCCTATTTGATAAGAAGGGTGTGTTTTGCAAGAATCTTATCTTCCATGGCCCTGCAAGACGCTCCGTTGTCAGTCTTTTTGTCTCGCGGGTCTTTAAAATGTCTTTTGAGAACTTCCAAGAAGATCACGTCTCGTCGCCTAGCTTTTACATTCCAGGATTTTCTTTTATATAGAGAGAGATTACACTCGACCATAACCTAATTTATTTGGAATTCAAAACATCCACGTATCTAAAGGGCAACCCTACAAAGACCTTAGCTACCTAACTTTCAGTTTTATTACTGGGCAGCAAACATACAAACAATAAAAACCTGGACATAGACAGAAACAGATGAACACACACAGGCTTGGTCCGTAATGGAAATAAAATTCTGTAGTACTTCTTTATATTCCTTGCTTTGTACCCCTATAAATACAAGTTATCGCCAATATACTAACAACCCAATTGTGCTTCACTCAGTAAAAATATGGAACCAATTTAGGAAGTAATTTAAGATAGAGAAGCTTTTATCTGTGGCACCTCTGTACAAGAACCACCTTTTCCCACCCTCTCAAACTTGCGCAGTTTTTAAATCCTGGAAAACATCCGGTATTAAATCACTTAGAGATCTGTACATAGACAACTGTTTTTGCATCCTACGAACAATTACACTCCAAATTTAACTTACCAGCAACACATTTCTTTCACTACCTCCAAATTAGAAACTTTGTTAAACAGAACCTGTCCAATTTTCCTCACCTCCCACCTACCAATATACCGGAAAAAATATTGCTCAGTCTCAAGGACTCAGAAAGCATTTCTGTAATATATAAAACTATTTTACAGTCCCTCCCTTTCAAAGATTCAATAGAAAAGTGGGAAAAGGATATTTTACTCAATATTTCAGAAAAGGAGTGGAAAGTAGCAATGCACATAATTCACTCAAGGTCCATATGTGCAAAGCATAGAATTATTCAACTTAAAATTATATAATGAGCGCATCTCTCTCGTTTAAAAGTGTCCAAAATGTTTCCAGGGCAAGATCCAACCTGCGAACGCTGCAATCAAGCTCCGGCCTCACTGGGTCACATGTTTTGGGCCTCCAACAAATTAACATAATTTTGGACCAAAATCATTAACTGCCTTTCAGACAGCCTTGGTGTCACAATCCCTCCTAATCAACCAACAGCTGTGTTTGTTGTACTTCCAGATGGGCTTAAAGTGGAGAGGGACAAACAAACTGTAATAGCCTTTACTACACTATTGGCACGTAGACTTATCTTGCTCAATTGGAAGAATCCTAACTCACCTATTCTAAGTAAGTGGGTAACTGATGTTATATACTATTTGACACTGGAAAAAATCAGAGGATCTATACAAAACTTATTCAAAATCTGGCAGGATCTAATCAATAACATTTTCGAATAAGCATTTAAAGTGAGGAAGCAGGTTCTCTCCCTTCTTTTACTCCATTTATCTTTATTAATTTATTATTTTATCTATTCATTTGTCTTTACTAGCATAAAGTTTTACACTGCTGGCCTAGCTCTCTTTCTCAGAGGTGGAGGTTGATTTGTTTCGAACCTTTTTCTTTTTGTAAAACTCGAGTTATGTGTATGGAGTGTTATTTGATTTTTAAAAATTCAATAAAATTAAAATATACTTAAAAAAATAAAATAAAATGAAGACATTACCAGTTTGTAAGGTATTTTTAACATATTCCATCAATTTGAATTAAGCATTTCAATTGTGTAACATTGATTCAAGAAATGATCAAATTAAAGCTGAAGTAAAAGTGTTATTCAAATGAATGTTAAACCTTAAAAATTTTAGAAAATGCATCCATACGTTTTGTACATATAACTGCAATGGGTATGTGCCAGGAATATATAATCAGTGTAAACGAATACTTGTTGCTGAATTATTTCTCCTACAGATTCTAGTTATTTACACAAGCAATTGGTGAGAGGTCAAAAGGCATTGTGAAGTGCTGATTAACTGTACATACTGCATCTCTGTTGTTAGTCATTAGCACTATAACATAAGTAACATGATAATTATATTTGAATACTAACCCTCACCTATTCTGTTTCTTTTCTCGGTACCCAAATGTGGCATTGGTGCCACGGCCCACCTGCCAAGTTGTGTGCCTGCCTATGGTAAAGTCATCCCTGATGGAGGATCACAGGAATCATGAGAAAGAGGGGTCCTTTCATCGGAGCAACGTTTCAGCCGTGGCATGGCCAAATGGGGAGGCAGCTAGATGGATGAGGTCTCCAGGACTCTAAAAATATCCAAACCTAATTATGTCACATCATCTACTGTTAAACCGTACTTCTAAATTTTTTATTATTATGCTGTCTTAAGGAATTGTTCTGTTGTGTATATTGTATTGTATTGACCCCCTACTTTTGACACCCACTGCACGCCCAACCTACCTGGAAAGGGGTCTCTCTTTGAACTGCCTTTCCCAAGGTTTCTTCCATTTTTCCCTACAAGGTTTTATTGGGAGTTTTTCCTTGTCTTCTCAGAGAGTCAAGGCTGGGGGGCTGTCAAAAGGCAGGGCCTGTTAAAGCCCATTGCGGCACTTCCTGTGCGATTTTGGGCTATACAAAAATAAACTGTATTGTATTGTAAATAAAATCAGAGAAATAAAGAACACTGCTGTCAAGTTCAAGGTTCTAAAAGGAAGAAATCAGAAAATATATTATTTACACAAACAAAAATTTCCAGGCTGATGTATAAAAGGTTGATCAATTTAAAGTATAAGTAAATGCCTTGAACAAGTACAGTGACTGCATTTAGCTATGTCGTTTTTTTTTTCTGAATCAAAAGAGAGCAATACCGTGGCAGCTCCATTTCTTTGTTTAGTGATGTCCACTAGCCTTTCTAGACTGTGAATGCCCATCTGCATTGGAATGGTCTGCAGCTGACTGTGATGTGGCTGGGATGACAATTTCACATTAAAACCTTAGGTCCTGGCCCTCTGCCCAAAAAGATTAACTTTTTTTTCTTCAGCTGCCTCAAGTGAACGAGTATCTCTGGGTCTTGTTCACATGGGAGGGTTGAGGTGGTTTTGACATTAGGCAACAAATCAATATAATGGCAGCAATTCTGCAGATGCCACAGTTTACCATGGTGGTAAAGTTGTAATTATTCCTTCAAATGTAACTTTCAGTTTACCAGCAAGTATCTCCATCTCCTCCTAGCATCAACAATGACATATGACCAAAGGAACATGAGCAAACATAGATACTTTCTAGAAGCTGTTTCTTTTTTTTCTCAACTCTGAGCTCAATCAACTCTGACACAGACAGCCATTAAACTCCTGGGATTTACATAAAAGGCTTTTCATGAGATTTTCTCCTAACATCAAGGAAGGTCTACAAATATCCCCACAGTAATCTTCAGAGGACTCTGGAATCCCTACTCACGAGAACCACAATATTCTTCAAAGAGTTCCAAACTTTAGAGAAATGGTGAAGTTCCTGCTCATGCTAGGAGCCAAAGGTTGTCACCTTTCTGTATCCCAACTCTTTGGAGTAAACAGATCTGAACTTTTTGTCTCTCATTTTATTTATTACTTTTGATTATTTTTGACTTTGTGTCTTAGACCTTGCCTTGACCTTGTACTTTGACCATTCTTTTTTCTCACCCTTAATCTTCTGATCAGTACTTTTTAATTGTACTTTTCAGGATAAGTCTAGCTCTGTTTTCACCACAGACATAATATTTTTTAAAGCAGTGTACATGCTAATTGTGTATTCCCTACTTTGTATTTACCAGCTAAGTACAATTATGCTGCATAACACTTGGCTCTCACTCACAGTGCCATACCATGCCATTTTCTAAGCCTGTTTAATCCTAACCAGGACCACAGGGGGATGGAGCCTAATCCAGCAAGCATAGGGCAAAAAGCAGGAACAATCCCCTGGACAGGGCACCAGTCCATCATAGGATGAACACACTCCTGCACACAACACACACACATAAGGGCAAAATTAGCATCACCCATCTAACTGCATGTCTTTGGACTGTGGGAGGAAACCTACACAGATACAGGGAGAAGTTGAAATGTCCACAGAGGGAGAACCTGAAACACAAACTCTGGTCTCCTATCACTCACAATAATTAAATTTTAAAGTCAAATAATACTTTTTAGAATTACAGTTACTGTATATATTTTGATAAGGGGCAGTTTCCTCCCACCGTCCAAAGACATGCAGGTTAAGTGGATTGGCAATACTAAACTGGCCCATGTGTTCCGCTCCATTCCCCTCTGATGGAATACCAGCCAATCCAGGAGACTGTGCCTACCTTGAGCCCTATGCTTTTGGGATAAGATCCAGAACCCTGCAACCCTGTACAGGATTAGGCTGGCTTAGAAAATGGCACGGTACATCTTGATAAGAAATTATTGAAATGTACATTGGGTTTAGTAACTGAAAACATAATAACTTAAAAATGACACTTTAATAGGAAGGTAAATACCCTCAAACTAATAAAGGCTAGTACAGCTTGAATAAATTCAAATTATCAATTTATTTACTTAACACAGTGCAATATACCTCAGTTGGTGGTCCCTCTTTTTGCAAAAAAATTCTATATGCAGTCCTAGTTTTATTAAATCGATCTGTACCAATTTATCTTGCAAAATTAATCTTTTATAATTATTTAACTTTATTTGAAATCACACAACAACAACAACAACATTTATTTATATAGCACATTTTCATACAATGTAGCTCAAAATGCTTTATATGATGAAGAAAGGCATGGTGGAGCAGTGAGTAGCACTGCTGCCTCGCAGTTAGGAGACCAGGGTTCGCTTCTCGGGTCCTCCCTGCGTGGAGTTTGCATGTTCTCCCTTGTTCTGTGTGCGTTTCCTCCGGTGCTCCGGTTTCCTCCCACAGTCCAAAGACATACAGGTTAGGTGCATTGGTGATTCTAAATGGTCCTTAGTGTGTGCTTGGTGTGTGGGTGTGTGCACCCTGCGGTGGGCTGGCACCCTGCCCAGGGTTTGTTTCCTGCCTTGTGCCCTGTATTGGCTGGGACTGGAAGACCCCGGCAGACCCCCGTGACCCTGTAGTTAGGATATAGCGGGTTGGAAATTGGATGGATGGATAATTAACATAGAATAAAAGTAAGGTCCGATGGCCAGGGAGGACAGAAAAAACAAAACAAATCCAGACAGCTGGAGAAAAAAATAAAATCTGCAGGGGTTCCAGGCCATGAGACCACCCAGCCCCCTCTAGGCATTCTACCTAACATAAATGACCTCAGTCATTCCTGATTGTATTCAGGGTTCTCATGGAAGAATAATGATGATGGTCATGTGGACTTCTGGCCTTTAATCCATCAATGTAAGGACATCACGGTGCTTTGATTAGGTGGTGGAGGTGCAGATCGCCACCACAGAAAACCGGAAAAAGAACAGAAGAGAAAGTAGGGGTTAGCCCGTGAATTGGGCTAAATAGGAATCCAAAAGGATGGATGTTTAAAACTCTTTGTTTAAATCACAGAATCACCAATAAACATAAAACACAATTAGAAAAACAAATCATGTTCAGCATCTATAAATTCTTGGCGACAACAGACTATCGGCAAGTAAAACTGCACTGAAATGTAGTGTTTTTTATCATAATGTTAAATCATGTTTCAAAGAAAGAAAGAAAGAAAGATCCATTACACTGAGTACATTAACTATGTTTACTTTGTTACTTTTGTTTTCTCAAACCTTCAGGTGCCAAATAAAACAAAAAGATATCTAAATAAAAGCAAGACATCTGCAGCTAGAAACAGTGTCTATTATAGACTGTCAAGGCCATCAGAGCCATTTCATTAACAAGAGGAGCAAAGTGCTAATGGCATTTTATATGTGAAAGGATACCTGGAAAGGGTTTATAATGAACAAAAACATAGATGTGAAATGTGTCCTTTAAATGTTTGATATCATTAGTTACCAAATTATGGCCTATATGTCAGTGAAATGTATAATTTTTTATGATTGTTAAATTATTAGTTCTTTTATATATTATGTTTTATTTAAATACCTCTCAATTTTAATGAACATAGTTGTACATGCACAATATTACACTTCTAACTGTTACACATTAAGTAAATAACTAACATAGTATCATCAACATTAGGGAGAGAACCCATAACTATGCGCATTGAACACAAACACCTTACCTAATAAGATGTGAAAATTTAAAAAATTAATATTTTTATAAAGAATATTAAATAATACTAAGAAATATTTCCATCTGAGATTATCCCTGGACTGAAGCAGGCTTGAATGAATCCAGTAGGTTTAGAAGACTTAGAAGATGGTCATGTTGGGGGGTCAGTGTTTACACAATAACTCCTTCCGATTTTTATTATCATCTAATTTTAAATACTTTTTAAAAAATGAAAAACACACAAATTATGATTGCTCTGGAAAAATAAGAACATTATATGTAGTTTGTTAAAACAAAGGAATTATGTCTCACCTAACTTGGTCAATATTTATTACGCAGCTGGCTAGAATGTAATAGTTACTGTATATTGGTCAATGTCTCTACACAAGAGTCATGGGTCTTATGTCTGCCTTTACCATTTTATTTCAACAAACTAATTCCAGTTTGCTCTTAAGGTTACTGAATCAGCATTAATCAGTTAGATCTTAGTAAAAATCCCTGTCCTGTCACCATTAGCCTGATTAGTCTCTCACTGTTAAGAATCTCACCTTCTGTAATGTGTCTCGTACAGGGTCCTACAAGGCAGAATATGTATAAGGGAAGCATATGTATTTGTATGTTTCCATAATACATATTCTGCAACACTCTACATACCTAACATACATACTGAGTTATTTTTTTCAGAATTTCATCTCTTAATATATATATATATATATATATATATATATATATACTTTCTTAACCCTACTCTCATTCCTCAAGATCCAACATTAGGCTAAAACATGTTTTATCAGCCTTTATGTTTACCAGCCTTTACATTTTCTTAACAAATCTGCAGCTTTCTCTACTTGATTCAAAATTACCCTTTTATTATACATTGTGTCTAATTGTTAATATTCTACCTACAGAAGCAGTCCATGTTCCCCACGACAGTTTTCTCTTCCCAATCGAATTATTTTTCGACATATGGGTAAATAAACCCATTTAGATCAATCCTTTTTAAAGTAGTATTTTTCATTCTGCCGGGCTCAGAGAACACGAGAGGGTGACAAAGTTGACATCAGCTTCGAAAAGCCGTTGACAAGGCACTAAAATTTAAACACTTCAGTTGCCTGTTCAAGACCAATGTGTGACCCTGAGCAAGTCACTTGAGCTACCTATGCTCTAACTGCAAAAATATTATGTACTAAGATATTGCATCTTAAGTACTCTTAGATAACGGAGTCAGTCTAATATACTAAAATACGAAATAGCTAGTGGCAATTAATAACCTTAAACTAGATGAATACATACCGGAATAAATGCAAAGCTTGAAAATATAATGCATTTTATGTAATACGTAAAATGCACGAAAACGCATTTAACTGTTAAATTAAAAATAGGAATAACAGTCATTACAACAGCAAATACTGCGCCTTCGAAAAAAGAATATTTGAAGAGAATGGACAACATATATATAGGAAAATGTCCAATAAAAAGTAGTGGAATGGAATGATAAAAGTAATAAGGATGCAACCGAATTTTCATTTTTAATTTCCAAATTGAAATAAGGCACTTTAAAGAATGCACGGCTATCTTCTTGGCTTCCTAGCGTGTCAACGTGAGAGTGCGCCCGGCTGTGTGTGAGTGCTCCGCGTGAGAGTGTGTGTGACACACTTACCATGATTGGGCAACCCCCTCCCTCCACCCGATAGATGTGTCGCTTAACCAAACCGAGCGCAGAGAAAGAAGCATACAGGTGTCTTGCTACCCAACCGTTAACCTTGCGGCGCAGGTAAGCGCTCATCCCGCAGCCGAACATCAAAAAGCACTTTCAAAATTCCACAGCACATGTATAAGAATTCGCCAGAAGACTTAAGTAACACACTTACCTGATTATGTCATCGTTGTGCCCAAGGTAAAATTTCTGCTTATGTTCCCTGGTATTATAAACTACTCCAACCCCGGCGACGAAATACACTATTTCCTTTGCCGCGGTGTAGTACAGGTTGTTGCGACACTGATGCCCTCGATATCCATAAACCCACTCTAGCCGCAAGTGACAATTTGGAGCTGTTCTGTCAGCCATGTCTTATTCAATTATTTTTGCCCTGTTGCAACTCTATCCTTGTATGTAATTTCTAGGTGTTGGGTTTTTCCTCCAATACCCAATTTTGATATTATGCGGCTCTATAGCTCTTTTTCTCCAAATCCTTATTAGTCTCTTGTCAATATAATCTGCAGTTTGCAAGCGCTGCATTAATTTACTAAGACGTGCAATTCCTGTCCCACGAGGTGTGCAGCCCGTTTGCTTCTTCTTAATTTTCTGCTTTGCTCCGGTGGAACACGGTTAGCGCATCTTGCATTCCCGCACCAAGCACTCGCGTTACGCCACCTCCTACACACGCTGCAGCCGGCCACGACCTGAGAAGCGCCGCTCTGCTCGAGACAGTCTCCAGCAGCTGTCAAGTCCAATCACCAGCGAGCTCTCGTCGTACTCCGCAGGACAGCCCGCCCCCTTCGTCTGGCTCGGATTGACGTCCGCGCTACCCAACGAAATGCTTTACTAGTACTGAGACTGACTTTTTACGGAGATACAGGATTGTCATTCCAGTCCATAATCTCCGCTGCTGCTAAGAGCACGCACTAGTGAGCTCTGACACACACGTGCGTAACTCTGAAGCGTGCGAGAGATGTAGAATGTTGTGAGTCAGATTTAAAGGAGATAACATCGTGACGTTTTCAAGAATGTTAACTCTTTAATTTGGATGAATATTTTCCATAGTAATTGCCTGCATAAAAGACAGTTTTAATCTTGCTATTGTGTAATGGAAGCAGGAACAAACTGTGACAGATGTTGGTAATAGGCGGTTTGTTGTTTGGCGATGATATTGTTCAAATTACGTTTTTTTTTGTTACTTCATACAACTTCATTTCTTGCTTATTGTGAAATAAATGGCCATTTTACACAAATTATGCTTGTAAATAATATCAAATATACCGTATTTAACGGAATATTAAACAGCTCGGTTTACAATAACTAATGCTTACATTTCCCGAATTACAGACTTGCGTGGTGCTGGAGCCTGTATTGACAGCATCTGACTTAGAGGCAGGAAGCCACTCTGGGCGGTATGATACTTATGAGTAATCCCTTACTCACTCACACGAAGAAGATAGTGTTTTAGACAAGTCTTTGCAGCTCCCTCCTTTGCCAGAAGGCAACTGGGGTGGTCACCCTGGGTCCCGGTGCTGAACCTTACGTATCATTAAAATGCACACGTTTTTGTCTTTAACGATATCCAAAAGCACGGCCATTGGACTTGTCTTCATGCGACCCCAAGTAAAAGAAAAATTCACGTTTCCATTATAGACACTTCATTATGTACGTTGTTCAGTACTGGGACATGTCCACAGCTCTCCGCCCCGTGCGCCTGCACTCTCTGTTTAAAAGAGAGCGATTTTCAACACCTTAGCCTTAGCCTTGGACATCTCACGTCTCCCACTGTCGAGTCAGTCACCGTGTGATCAGTAAAATATGGGTGAAGGTGACTCAGTTTGCCACAGATCCACAATACGTTCTTAGAAGTAACGCTGTAAACTGGTGATTTAATGTTGTATTCTTCGTTGCCAGTCGTCAGTATGTTTTGAAAGGCTGTTTTGTGAAGAGGCTGAAGCTATTGCGACTTGATTCATAGCTGCGTATTTGTGCAGGTGTGTGGTATAATGAAGATGGAATATTTTAAAAGGTATATACTAATAGGTGAATTCCAAAGGTAAATTTCTATATTTTAAATTCATTTGTCTTTTGCTCTATCTGATGTATGAACACTGTCGAATTAATTAATAAAAGTGGTATAGTCTCACATCTGTTGAAACGGACAATCTAAATCCTGTAGTTAAAACGCATTGGCCCGCTTTTATTTTCACGTTTCTTCTACAAAAAGGGAATACTTTGTTTTGTTTTATATATTTATCAAGAGAGATTAAATTGATTTCTCTGCTTATCATCTACATTAAAACAGGAACTAGCATAAAGTTCATATTATTAGGATTACAGTGAAAGTTAGGAAATTTAGGATGAAAATGTGAACATAACATACTGCGATTATCGCAAAAAAGTCTCATATTGTACATAGATGATACCGATACTTTGCTTTCATGGCCAATAAACGTTTTTTAGTAAATATTATGACAACAGTAAGTTTCCTCTTATTTATACTGCAGAGGTGCAATTATATCTGGAAATAAAACAGACACCTTTGAGCAGGTATCTTTAGAGATTCTGTCTCACACGTATATATGCTATAATAATGCGGGTACAGTTATGAAAAATTCAGAGCCTGTAAAAATCAGATTAGATGTGCTTTATGCGCATGCGTAAAGCTTTCAAACACTACCGGGAATCTGCTTTTCACGCGGATCTGAATTTTGTAAACACTCTTCAAGTGACTGACCTGAATATAAGCTATAGTGCGACATCGCGACATCCTCTAACTCTAAAACAAGTAACAGTGAAAAAGAGTGCACCATTTTATAAAAAAAAAACCATAATGTGTACACTTACAGCATTTGCAAATGCAGATCATGCTTCATTGTGTATCAGTTTTCCCTGAAAAAAGATTTAATCATATCATATCCATACATTACATTACTAATGCAAAAATAAAATATTTTTAAAGTTATATGTTACTGAATTTCTTATAGGCACGGTCGTTATTTTGCTTTTCAAATAGTTGAATCTCCTTGGTGCTCTCCTTGTTAATGCTATTATAAACCACACGTTATTATGTTAAAAACGTTAACCTTGTAGTAAACTCCGAGCGATTACACATAGCTGTAATAGACATAATGCTTGTTTTGCCCTTGTATGAAGATGTGTCTAAAATCTGAATCTATTTAAAAAAATAAATGCATAAGGCAGTATGCATATAATGAAAGCGTCTCTAAGAATTTACAAAATGATTCACACGAGTATTAGTGTATAATCCCCGTACGCATTTGTGTAAGCATTGCTTACATAGCATATATTATTATAATAAAGGATAACGAAAGGTGCAGTATTTAGGTATATTGCGGAACAGACTCATAAAGGATGTTTCCCACGTGTTTACAAAACACTGAGAAGCGTAAAGTTAGAATTAGATTATTAGACAGAAAATAAATCGCATGCACTTTACATCCACAAAAACATTTCCACCCCTTACGTCATATTAAAAAAAAAACTCCACTCGCGAATTCGTGGTTCATATTATCTATCCATCTGTCTATCTGTGCCGTTCTCAAACTGTTCTCTTTTTTAGGTTTTCATTCCAAACAATTTCAGAATCATTAATGAGTTTAAATAAATGGTTTATTCTAACTTGGATTCTGTAATAAGAAAAACACACTTCGATGATTGTGATTTAGAAAGTTTTGTGACTTTGGTCATAGCATTTCTCGCCTAGGATCGCGTTTTCACGTTAAAGAAGAAATGAAAACCTACAGATAAGCATTAAAACGATCGGGTTTGAGAACAGCAGATCTAATCAGAGATATATTCTTATTTATTGAATAGAACGATGTAATTGCAGTAATATTTTTATTTATACATGTATTGAAATAAAATATTCGTATCAAATAAATCTAAATTCGTGGTATAAAGTTAAAATGTTCTTTAAAATGTCCTGTAACAAACACATTTTTAATTTGTTTTCTTTCTTAATTGCTCAATATTTAACGTTAACACCTAAACCACAAAATATTTTTACAACAATATATTCATATATTCGAAACACTATGATAAAGTGGAAGATAATCATTCTTATAGATGAATCCATTAAAAGAAGCTTAAGGTTTTAGAATTGAGACATGAGTGCAACTACTATTTTCGCCTTTATAAAATTTAAAAACAACGCTTTCATTCAAAACAAAAGTATAATGTTGAGAGATTTCAAAGTGTAAATAAATATATTAGATGATATCTTGGATTTTTTTCTCATCAAAACACAACATTTCTTTGCTGTAAAGATATCATTATCCAGGCAAATTCACAGTCCCCTAATTCTTTTAAGGACCCTAACCTTCGTTGCTGGTGGTGACAGGACGCCACTGCCGAATGTAGTGTGACGTTATATCTTCTCGATCTTCTGTTGTTGCATACGTATGGTTAATTTATATATATAATTTAATTTTTGAAGAATGGTATTAGATATGGATCCGCTTTTTTTGGCTTGGAGCTATTTTAGAAGACGGAAATTTCAGACTTGTTCCGACCTCTGTTCTGAAATACTGGAAAAAAGTCCTTACGACCAGGTATTTTGTCCATATACATAATCCTGTGAGCAGTGGATTTGCTGTTCTGCGTCAGCTATACATTTATACCGCTACCTTTTTTCAAAGTTTTGCACTTGACATATCTTTGTCACAATATGACGTAGCTTTTCAACAAATTAGTGTGTGTTTTTGTGTGTTTATAGAAGTGAGTAGTGAGTAGTGGATGTACACAAACATTTCAGCGTTTTAATGATGCATCTTGTTTTTATGCACTGGGTTTTCTGTTATTCCATTTCATGGTTGTACACTTTTATAGTCTCGTTAATTACTGTTTTTCGTTACACTTTAAAATCATGGGCTACAGTAATTTAAATAGGAATTAACAAATTTAAATTAAATATTGATCAGTGTGGTCTTACTGTGATTGTATATTCTGCTGTTTGCAGCTTTTTCTGAACGAGCGCTTTATCAGATTTATTGATTTAACCCATTGATTTATAGATGGCTTCCTGTCACCACTAAATGCTTCGTTTAATACTGTAATTGAACAAAAACGTTTACGCAGCTCTGCACAGTAGTAATTGATGACGGGAAAATGACTTGAAAGATTTAGCTATTCGGGAAACGAAAAATTGAGTGAAAGGTTTGAGGAACAGGACAATTGGCTAGGCTTACACTTATAGCTTTACTTGTCAAAAATATGGTATATTTTAAAAGGACAGTCTTCTTCAATTCTTATTTATTTTTCGATGTTCATGAATTGCTTAAATATTACATAAAAATGTTTCTGGCAGCATATTATTATGTAAAACTTGTGAGGAAAACATTTGTCAGTACAATTGAAAGGTAAAGATACTGTTTGACAGCTGCACAAAAGTTTACTCAAACGTATACATTTAGTTCAGTTTTGACTTATTTTCTATTTGAAACAAATGTAACTTTATATATTTGAACATGTGTAGTTTCCACTTAAAAATATTCTTGTAGCAGAGGGAGGAAAGAATATAGCAGAGCTGGGTCTAAAGTGCTGGCCAGAGACATGTAATTTTAGAAACTGCCAAGTTTGTGTAACACAAGAACTGTTGGGTTTAGTGCACCAAATTTAGGCAGAAAGCAATATTATGGCAATTTATCAATAGACACTTTGTTCAGTCATTATATATATATTCTCCAATGCAGCTGAACATGTTTTGTTTAAAAACAGAAATATTTTCTGAGGTGTGTATTTACCTTTTTGATATTCTTTGTGGGCAGTGTGCTAGCACAGTGATTAGCACTGCTGCAGCATGGGACCCAGCATTGTTGAAGTGAATCTTTTGCTCATGCATTGCCCATGTACAGATTGCACATTCTCCCAATGTCTTTGTGTTTTTTTTTCAAGGTACTCTGTCTTTCTTCCCAAATCCACAAAGGCATGTAGACTGGGTTAACTGGCAATTTTAGACTGGCCCAAATGTGAGTGGGCCTGGCAATCACACCCTGTTCAGGACTGTTTTCTGGCTTGCACACTGTGCTACTGGGATTTCTGTTGTGCCCTGAAACCCCCAATTGTATTAAGATGGCTTAATCGGAATATATTGTGTAGTTTTGTCTGTCTAGACATTAACGTATACTTGGCGTATGCATTTATATTATTATTTTATTATTCTCAGTATTTTTGTAAATGTTCTGTAAAAAAACTAATATAATAGCTAGCTCATTATCAATTTATCATCTGAAGGAAATCCAACAGGTGTATGGCTATTATGCAGGTGAGAATTTTACATATTGAGCAAATCACCTACTTCGCCATTCAAAGTACTCGTCCATTAATATCCTGTTAAAAAAGCATAATCTAAGAATTAATTGGCTATCTAAAGAATTAGAAGCTTGGGGTTCCAATTGTTTTTCTAATTGCCTTCAAAATTATCTTCACCTGTTGTTTCTTCTTCCTCCTTTGAATCCCAGCCCAGTTACAAATAGGAGTATGGAGATATCTTTAGCAAGCAAAAGTCCCAAGAGTTCCCTCACATAGGAAATAAGATTGTTCTGTAGAACTGTTGCCTGGTCCATCATGTAGAGAGCTAAACCAAATAAAAGTAAAAACAGTTACATTGTTCCACTTTATTACCTGTTACATAAAGTAACTGGTTTAACTATTTTTTACAAAACTTGACCTTAGAAGTGTAAATAATCTAGTAATGGAAGGTGATGAATGGAAAACTGCTTTAAACACAACTACTGGACATTATAAGTGTAAAGAAATGCTGTACAAGTTGTACTGATGATGGATAGTTAGACAGACAGACAGAACTTTATTTGTCCACGGGGGGGAATCTGGCTTTTTACAGAAGCTCTTCAGATAGATAGATAGATACAGCGTCCTCCACAATTATTGGGACCCCTGGTTAAGATGTGTTCTTAGGCTTCTAATATTTTTTTTTTGTCCCAAAAAATATAGACTGACAACACAAAAAAGAGAAAAATCCAACCTTTAATTGAAGTACATTCATTCACTGAGAAAAAAATTCCACATTAAGAAGTGCATTTTTTATATGAAATCATGTGTGCCACAATTACTGGTACCACTACTGTTAATATTTCATACATCCCCCTTTTGCCAACAAGACAACACTTAATCTTCTCATATAACGTTTCACAAGTTTGGAGAATACAGAGACAGGGATTTTTGACCTTTCCTCTTTGCACAATTTTTGTAGATCGTCCAGAGTCCTGGGTCCTCTCCTCTTCAGCTCACCCCACAGGTTTTCAATGGTGTTGAGGTCTTGGGACTGAGTTGGCCATGAGAGGAGCTTGATTTTGTGTCTGCTGAACCATTTTTGTGTAGTTTTTGTCATATGTTTAGGGTCCTGTTGGAAGACTTAATGACGACCCATCTTCAGCTTTCTGGAAAAGGCCACCAGATTTTAATTTAAAATGTCCTGGTATTTCAAGGAGTTCATGATGCAATGCGCCCTAAGAAGGTTCCCAGGTCCTTTGGAAGAGAAACAGCCCAACAGCATCACAGATCCTCCACCATACTTTACAGTGGGCATGAGGTGCTTTTCCACATACTCATTCTTGGATTCATGCCAGACCCACTTAGAATGTTTGTTGCCAAAAAGCTCAATTTTAGTCTCATCTGACCAAAGCGCACGGTCCCAGTTGAAGCCCCAGCACCATTTAGCAAACTCCAGACGTTTAGGTTTGTGATTGTAGGTGAGAAAAGGCTTTTTCCTTGCATGTCTCGCAAACAGCTTGTTGGCATAGAGATAGCGTCTTATGGTTGTCATGGAGACTTTGTGACCCCCCCACCGAGATACCACTCTTTGGTGCAGTTCTCTAACAGTAAGCTTTGAAGAATTTTTTACTTCTCCTCACTGTGCGTGTTTTACACTTCTTTATTATTCATCTGACTGTACATACAGGCAGGTTTAGGCGAGTAGCTATTTTCTTGTAGCCATTACCTGACTTATGAAGGTCAACACACATCTGCCTTACTTGAACAGCATGTTCTCTTGTCTTTCCTATGTTGAAGAGTGGCTAAGAGCAATAGGACTCTGTGTCACATCATATTTATACCCCAGGGACACAGGAAGTCATTAATTACTAATTAAAAGTTCCAATTTACTCTGATCAACTTTAAAAACTAAACTAGAACTTACTAAAATGCTTCAATTACATTTATTTTATAGGAATTGTTAGGGATGCCAATAATTGTGGCACACATTATTTCAAGTAAAAAAATTATTTCTTTATGTAGGATTTTTTTCCCAATGAATAAATTTACTTCAGTTAAAGGTTGGATTTTTCTCTTTTTGTGTTGTGAGCCTATATTTTTTGGGAAAAAAAGAATTGAGTAGAAGTTTAAGAACACATCTTAACCAGGGGTGCCAATAATTGTGGAGGGCGCTGTAGATAGATACACACCATAAAAGTTCTGATTTGGCTGTCACAGTTATAGTGAGGCATTATACAGATGTATTGCTTTTGGTATAAAGAAGCCCCAGTAGCGTTTCTTGACACACTTGTGCTGAATAATTTGTTGGCTGAAAGTCCTCAGTGTTAGTGTGTCAGAGAGAAGATATTCAGCATTGTTCATAATGGGACTCAATTTTGTTTTAATTCTCTCTTTCGCTGCTATCTTCAGTGGGAGCAGAGTATGTCACATAACCAAGTCTGCCCTTTTGATCAGTTTGCTAATTTGGTGGGCCTCTGTAGAAGTGATGTTACCAACCAAATATAGAAAATCCTACTGGCTATCAGAGAGTTGTAGAAGTTGTGAAGGATATTACTATCTACGATAAAGGAATGCAGTCTCCTAAGAAAAAGAGGCTGCTCCTCCCTTTCTTATGTAGTTCCTCTGTTTTACAAGACCAGTCCAACCTGTCATCGATGTGGACACTGGAGAACTTGTAGGAATCCACCAACTCTACATCTGTTCCCTGAATAGTGACCAGATATAGAGGCTTTTTAGTGCATTGAAAGTCAATAAGCAGTTCCTTGGTTTTGCCGATATTAAGATGCAGATAATTCTTTCTGTACCAAGAAACAAAGTTCTCCACCTGACTACTATACTCTGTCACATCCCCCTTACCAACACACCACATAAGTGTAACATGGATAGCTGGATGGTATTGAAGGTGCTGGAGAAACCAAAAAATATAATCCCCACAGTGTTGCCAGCATTGTCTAGGTGAGAATAAGCCTTGTGGAGCAAATAGATAATTGCATACTCCACTACAATCTTTGTCCAGTAGGCAAGCTACAGTGAGTGCAGTTGGTCTAGCTCTAGAGGACTCCAAAAGCAGCCTCTCAAAAGTCTTTATGATTTGATATAGTAGATTCTTGTGCCTTTGTTAATTTTCATTGTGGGCTTAATGTATTTTTGTGTAAGACCTTTAATTTATTTTATTAGGTTTGAATCAATCCATTGTTAGTTTTAGTTTCATTTTGTGATTTAGTTTTTTTGTAAACTTGTAATGTATTTTTATTATTATATTTGTTGTCTCCCAGAACAGCATTTCGTCTTTTAGTGGATGCTTCCATTTTGTGTTCCATCGAAAGCTAGGGGCATGTCCCCAGAAATCGTTTCTTGTGACTCAATATTAAAAGTCAGAGGCACAGGCTGATAATTGCCCAATATTGTGGGATTAATGTAAAAACATTTCTCTAGTGCTTTACTAAATACCATTGTAGTTCTGACATTTTTGGCTATAGGTTTTCAAAACTTTGTTTTTTTTTTATTGGGTTCAGCTTTATGATCATTGCCTTTCTGGGTGTGACCTTCACATTGTTATGACCTGATTATATTTTCTGTGCCAGTATTACAGTGAAAAATAAGCAAAATAAGATTCACTGTTTCCACTGAGTTATGGAGGGTCTAATAGGATTCTTCCAACTGATTAAGCTAAGGTAACAGGTGTGCATTATAGTATAAGACATTACAGTAGACTGTTTTTAACAGATAGTTGTCCCATCTGGTGTTACTATAAATAAAGCAATTACAGGAATTGGAGTAATTGTAAATCCAAAACTTTCTAGCAAGTAAGGAAAGGTTTTTTTAACCACGTTACAAGTGCAGAACATTCTTTGAACATATACTCTAGAAACAGGGGTGCTCAATGCGTCAATCGCCATCAACCGGTAGATCAGAAAGGGAGTGCAGGTAGATCGCGTTGCATTCAAAAAAAAAAAAAATTTGAAACGTTAGTCTATCATATATCCACACTATGGCATTTGCCACTTGATTGACATACAGGGCGGCCAGTCTGAGATCTCTTCTCTTCTAACACACTGGTCATCCCACACGCACGATCAAACGCTCGAGCTACTGCAAAACTCCGGCTGTGATCTAGTTAGCCTCCCAATTTATATCGACTAAAGAATGGATTTAAAAAAAATGTTTAGAGAGAGTATGGGCTGGATGTGGAATTGGAAGATGATTTTTTTCTCACAATGTCACAATCGAAGTGCGTTTGTCTGATCTGTCAATCTATCATTGCTATTCCAAAGAAGGAAAATGTGGAAAGACATTTTTGAATTGTTCACAAAAACTACGAAACTGATGTCCTTCCAAAAAGCAATCTGAGAAAGAGAAAGGAGAGGGAACTAAAATCGCAGTTAATCAGACACCCGTCATTTTTCACTCAGTGAATTCAAAAGCTCCTTGACTGCATTATTCGGCACTACTTATTTATGCGAGTCAGCCTTTTCCCACATGATGATTATTAAATCCAAATACTGTAGTGACCATAAATGTATTGAATTGTTATTGTGACATAAAGGTTATTCAGTTATGCAAGGTACGACAACTTACATTTTATGTATAAAGTATACATAGTGTGTGTATACATATATATATATATATATATATATATATATATATATATATATATATTGTGAGCTGGAGGGCTGATCGCACCCCAAATAGAGACAGACGCCCTGGGAAAACCACAAACCCTGAAACACTGACTACACATTGCTCCTTATCCTTGCACTATAACGCGTAATACAAGCCTCGCGGTACTCCGCCGACTTATAAGCCTTGCAGCGCCTGTCAGTTTGGGAATTGATTGTTTGCTTTTATCTCTCTCTGCTCCTAGCGGAACTGTTATATCTGACTTGTCATGGAGCACGTTTAAGCTCATGTGTTTGCGGTGTCTGAATAAAAATCCTTCTTTTTTTTCTACGACCTTCTGTGTCTCTGTGCAAATCTGTGACCCAAGCGTGACAAGTGGTACCAGGAGTGGTTGCACAGATGGATGCCGCCAAGACTTATTTCAGAAGTCTAAAACATTTGCACTTAAAGACTGGAAACTAAACATGGATGACCCAATCCGCGCAAATTCAAGATTTGATACATAAAGTGCACTGTTGGCTTGAAGGAGACGTAATGGAAACAGTTGTCGTGAATATATTACTGGCCGGCATACCTGAAGTTCTTCGAGATGAATTTCTACGCCATGATATTAAATCATTAACGATTATGTCCAGGCGATTAGAGGGTTCACAGTCCACTTGGAGAAAGAGCGGTGGATTTCGTGCTGCTTCGCAACCTGTGAACGAACGTCCAGGACATTCTCGCGCTCGATCGACAAGCTGCAGGACCTGAAAATCTAATGGGGTCAGGTAGGACCCGGAAATCCAGTCGTAGATGGGACGCCTGTTTCTGGGGAGACAGCGGCAACAGCGGTCGACAAGACCGTGGAGGCTACAGAGCACGCCGACGTGGACGTCGCAGAGGATATTTCCGAAACGGAGCCGACCGTAGATGTTTCCGATGTGATCAGCTCGGCCATTTGGCAAGAGATTGTCGCTTGTCTCCAGCTCATTCAATGGGGATTGGACTGGCCGAGATTTGTTGCTCAACTATTACATGTCCGGATGGAAAAGATGGCTTGTTGATCCCGGTGAAATTGGGACACAAAGAAATCTCAGCATTGTTAGATTCGGGAAGTGACCTTTGTATTGTGAGACGAGACTGTCTTAATGAACAATGCCTTAGAGACTGTGAGACTGTAAAAATACGCTGTGTACATGGTGATGTTAAAGATTATCAGACTTTACTTCTTCCTTTAACTTATAGGGCGCCACTTTAAGGTTTGGTCTGCCGTTTGGACTCGTGCCCTTGGCCATTACTCATAGGACGGAGAAATGCCCTTTTTCGAAACTGATTAATAAATGTAAGGGACCAGTAGTCCAGTCCACTAATGAACTTGGTGGGGGGGGAGAAGAAGAAGAAATCCAAGACGAAGAACTGGTAGCGGCCGGGAAAATCTAGAGCCCAACTTAGATATTGAACCAGATCTCTCCAGCGAGACGGAGGAGGTCACCCCCGACAATCTTCCAGAATGGGCTGCTCCTTCTACATCTTCCCAGATTGCAAACGCCTCGAACACAAACCGAGTGTTAACGAACAATCAGATTTTGTGCGTTTGCAGCATACTGATAGCTCATTAGAATATGCATTTAAACAGGCTCGCCCTGCTAATGACTCTTATTACCAAGAGCGTAATTCCGGGGGTGTGAAAACCCCACACTTTATAGAAAAGGACGGTTGCCTTTTCAGAGTGATCTCAGATCATTTGAAGGGGGAATTTATTGAACAACTGGTGGTACCTGAAGCACATAGGGAAACTGTTTTGCATCTGGCACATTCACACATCTTGGGGCACCTCGGTGCCGACAAAACTAGAGACCGGTTATCAAAACGATTTTATTGGCTTAATATGGGAAAAGATGTTGAACGATTTTGTACTTCATGTCCAGACTGCCAGATCGTCTCTGCTTATAAGCCTCCTCGGCTCCCCTTTGTCCTATGCCCATATTGGAAGTTCCCTTTCAGCGTGTGGGATTAGATATTGTGGGACCATTACCTAAGACTAAGGATGGGTACCAATATTTGCTGGTGTTGGTTGATTATGCGACACGATATCCAGAAATGATCGCTGAAAAAGGCCAACTCTTCGGCTGTAGCTAAAGCACTATGTGAAACTTTTACTCGTATTGGTATCCCTAGAGAAATCTTAACTGATCAGGGCACACCTTTCACTTCTCGCGTGATGAAACAATTGTGTGACAGCTTTGCTATTAAGAAATTGAGTACTACTGTTTACCATCCTCAAACGAATGGTTTAACCGGCGATTTAACAAAACATTGAAACAGATGATCAGGCGAGTTGCTCATAATGATCCCACAACATGGAACACTGTCCTACCGTTTGTTTTGTACGCGTGCGAGAATCACCACAGGCGTCCACTGGCTTGAGTCCCTTCGAGTTGTTATTCGGCGGCGCGAGGCATCCTGGATGTGATGCGTGAGGAATGGATAGGAAACGAGAGAGCAGCTAAGGGTCCAAGCTTTGCAGATCGACTAATTTCGTTGCAAGACAGAATTTCTATGCTTTCCTCTATTGCTGTGGAACACCAACAACGAGAACAGGAAACTCAGAAGCGTCTTTACGATAGGCAGCAAGCTCCGTGAGTTCAAACCTGGCGATCGTGTTTTGGTACTGGTTCCCTCGGATCCACACAAATTCTTAGCTAAATGGCAGGGCCCCGCCATTATTGAGGAGCGTATGAGTCCAGTAAATTACAAGGTTAGAATACCCGGCCGGCGCAAACCATTCCAGATTTTACACATTAACCTCTTGAAGGAATGGCTGCTGTTTCTCAGTCCGATGTTACCATTGGTAACGATCTTACTGACACGCAAAAGACAGAACTGTTATCTTTGATAGAACGGAACACTGATGTCTTTTCAGATTTACCAGGCAAGACTAACATTACAAAACATAAAATTACCACTGCACCTGATGTTCGCGTACAGATGCGGCCGTTCCGGATACCGGAAGCGCGAAATATTGTGCGCGAAGAGGTAAAAAAGATGCTGACACTGGGTGTAATTCGTGAAAGTAAAAGTGACTGGTGCAGCCCAGTCGTATTAGTCCCAAAGCAAGACGGTTCGGTTGGTTCTGTATCGATTTCAGACGCTTGAATAAGGTCTCTAAATTCGATGCTTATCCCATGCCCCGTGTCGATGAACTGTTGGAAAAACTGGGTCAGGCGAGCTATATCTCCACGCTAGATCTCACGAAGGCTATTGGCAGGTGCCTTTAGAGGCTAGCAGTTGTGAGAAAACGGCATTTGCGACTCCTGACGGACTCTATGAATTTACAAGACTCCCGTTTGGTCTTCACGGGGCACCTCTAACTTTTCAGCGTATGATGGATCAGATCCTACGTCCTCACTCTGAATATGCTGGGGCATATCTTGACGATGTCGTGATTTTTAGCAATGATTGGAAAACACACTTAGAGCGGCTTCAAGCCGTTCTTGAAAGCTTGAGACACGCTGGCCTTACTGCTAACCCTAAGAAATGTAAACTAGGCATGTCCGAGACTCATTACTTAGGCTATTCTATGGGCAAGGGTTTACTTAGGCCACAATTAAGGAAAATAGAAGAAATGCTTGTTTACCCGAGACCTGAGACACAGAAACAAGTACGCGCCTTTCTGGGACTCGCTGGTTACTACAGAAAATTCATTCCAAATTTTGCACATAGAGCTGCTCCTCTTACAGAACTTACTAGAGGCAGAAAAACCGACCTGTCCTGTGGACAGAAAATTTGAACGTTCTTTCAACGATTTAAAAAAAGCATTGTCTTCTTACCCGGTTCTAAGGAACCCGGATTTCACAAAAGATTTTATCTTGCAAACAGACGCAAGTGCATTTGGTGTGGGCAGTCCTGTCACAAATTTTGATGGAGAAGAACATCCAATCACATATTTGAGTAGGAAATTACTTCCTAGGGAACGCAATTATTCTACAATTGAGAAAGAATGCTTGGCAATTAAGTGGGCTGTGGAAGCGCTTCGCTATTACTTGTGGGGACGAAACTTCACTTTGGTAACTGATCATGCTCCACTCCAGTGGTTGTACCGACAGAAAGATACAAACTCTCGTCTAATGAGATGGTTTCTGGGTTTACAACCTTACAGTTTCACAGTAAAGCACCGACCAGGTTCTGAACACGCCAACGCAGATGTATTATCACGACTAAATGAACCTAGTACAGAGAGTCGCTTGATTCACAGGAATGTGAATAAAGCTGAGGGGGAGGGTGTGAGCTGGAGGGCTGATCGCACCCCAAATAGAGACAGACGCCCTGGGAAAACCACAAACCCTGAAACACTGACTACACATTGCTCCTTATCCTTGCACTATAACGCGTAATACAAGCCTCGCGGTACTCCGCCGACTTATAAGCCTTGCAGCGCCTGTCAGTTTGGGAATTGATTGTTTGCTTTTATCTCTCTCTGCTCCTAGCGGAACTGTTATATCTGACTTGTCATGGAGCACGTTTAAGCTCATGTGTTTGCGGTGTCTGAATAAAAATCCTTCTTTTTTTTCTACGACCTTCTGTGTCTCTGTGCAAATCTGTGACCCAAGCGTGACAATATATATATATATATATATATAGTAATAGATAGCCCGGCCACAGACAGACATGACAGCACAGTTCAAAACACACAAGTTTATTTCTGCAACTATTTACAATTAGGTTCCCCACACTCACAATTCCTCAGTCCTTTTAACTCTCTTTGGCCGCCTCCATTCCTCCCTCACAAGCTCCGTCTTTCTCCTCCCGACTCTGGCTCCTCAAAGGGAGTGAGTCGACACCTTTTATCATGCACCGGATGTGCTCCAGGTGCTGATGATGGTCTTCCAGTAGAACTTCCTGGTGTGGCGGAAGTGCTGCCCTTGCACCTGGCACATTAATGCCTTTAAAGAATACTTATTAGTACAACAGAGACCACTATATTCCAGCCTGTCTAAATGTGATCAACTGAAAACAACCACGTTTTGTTTTAATGAACTGTTCACTTTTTTTCACTGATCTGATCAGGATGCCTCCTGGATGCCTCCCTGGTGAGGTGTTCCGGGCCCCGGGGAAGACCCAGGACACGCTGGGGGGACTATGTCTCTCGGCTGGTCTGGGAACACCTCAGGACTTCCCCAGAAGAGCTAGTAGAAGTGGCCGGGGAGAGGGAAGTCTGGGAATCTCTGCTCAAGCTGCTGCCCCTGCGACCCAATCTCGAATAAGCGGAAGAGGATGGATGGATGGATATTCAGTTTGTTTTAATTCTTCCAATGCAGGGAAGCAAAAAGCAGAGAAATTCCTTGCAGCACTATGATATTCAGCTAAATGTCATTTGTGATGGAGTAATGGGATAGGCATTATCTGCGACCTGGAAATAAAAAACTAATCTCACTGCTGTGTTTTATCATTTTTCTTTTTTTATAGAGTGAACATTATTAAATTAAAGACTCATGTTATATGAGGAGACTGATGCTAATATAAAACGTACTTTTAGTGAACATATCACATCATGCATACTTTTAGTTATTTATTATGAGGTTACAGTGGTATGAAATGCCTTGATTGTATATATTGTAATTGATAAATAACATTTGCAGTGAGTAGAGCATTTGCATTGTGTATAACATGTTTGCATGTTATCTGAGATATATGCATTTTTGTTGTGTAAACCACAGAAACAAAAGTAGCAGGCAAAATTGAAGTATACCGCATATTCTCATTGATGTGGGAATACGTAAATTCATACATATCAAGATATTTAGAGGTACAAAAAGCAGTGAAATTTTAGATTGCCAATGCTGAAATTGAATGTAAATCAGATGAATACAGTACTGCCAAAAATATAAAAACTGGCAATAAACACTCTAGTGCATTTTTTATCTTTCTGCCAAATTTCACACCTCAGTGTCCTTTCATTTAACACAGTTGAGATTTGTTTTTTCTTTTTTTTACCATTCAAACAAAATAGATTGAGTACACTGAAAGCAAAATGGCTCCTTGAGGATATAGCCTTCAAATGTTTTAATTAAAACTGTTTATGAAAACCCTTTCATCTTCACACCTGCACAGGCATAAAGTGACAGCTTGACAGCTTTCAGCAAAATTGTGTGCCCTTAACTCCAACCGCATTCACTTAAGAAAGCCTGTGTACTGCAATGTAAGGTTATTAAAAATAAATTAATGCGTAAAATCAATTGGCTACTTATTTATTCAAATTTTTCATTGGCTAAGAATGCCATTGCTTCAGTGGAAGTTTAGCTTTGAATTGCATCTAAGCTTAGAAAGTGCTTGCCAGTCTACCTTCGCATGTTAGTATGTCCATTAAATTACAGTAGCAGAAAACAGCCAATAATGGGGCAGAGTTTAAGAGGTAAACTGATGCCTGTCAATACTGATTGTGCCATGCCTCACTGTAAACAAATTAGAAGAGGACAACAGAAGCAAAAATTGAAATTGTTAAGCCAAGAGCAAAGTAAAGTTGGATAAATGTATTCACAAAGGATTGTACTTTCCAGGTGATAAATGTAGAGCTAGAAATATCATGATGGTTTTAGTAGTATTGTTAAGTAACTTTGAAAGCCAATGAGTTACCATTCCAAGTTAATACAGTGCCCAGACAAGAAATGATAGTCGAAATATAAATTGCCTAATGAGAAAATATAGTATATTATACCCAAAAAAAAATTCAGACATAATTGATCTTTTATTTATTACTTGTTTAAATAATTAAAAGGACAATCACACAAAAAGTTTTAGGGACTATCAGTTTTGCTGCATGGCACCTAGAAAATATCCTGTCTTGGTAACTACAACCATTATAATAAAGGCTTTTAGTAAAGGCTCTTGCTTCAAAATACTAACTGACCTAGTGTAAGCAATATATAATATAATAATTATGTACAGTATCATGAAACAGACATACTTTCCAAAACTTATTTTGAAATCAATAAAGCAGAAAGTCTCCATTGCTTAAAAGGCTACCGAACAATAATTATTTGTATGATTCATTCAAGTATCAATTTCATTGTATAGTACACAGTAAGTTTGAATTTGAATTTCATTTCTAGTATTTTGCCCAGCATCTAGTCTAAGTAAACTCATACTATTAGTTTGTTTACAGAAATTGTGTTAGTTCAGATATATAATGGTACAGTAGACAACTATGCCCATCTTGTCAGTTGCAAAATGAGTACTATATACATTACCTCTTCTTCTCTGGAAATTAGCAATTACTTTTTCATAGCACTATAGGACATATGACATTTTGGAAAGTTTTAGATAGAACTTTCTATCTTTCTTTATCAGCCCAGTGGGGGCTGGGTGGTCCTTTTGGCCTTGGAACCCCTGCAGATTTTTTCTCCAGTCTAACTGGAGTTTTTTTTTTCTTCCATCTGACCTTACCATGGCATGTGGATATTACCCAGAAAATGCTGACAGATGCTGACTGGAATGGGGAGGTCTGGTCAGCTCCATTAAGTTTGTTTTTATTGGAAACCCAACCTGCAAAACAGGAAGTAAAACAGTACTTGTGAAAGTGATTAACTAGGCAATCTAAAATGGCTTAGTTTGTTGTTGTTCATAATTAATCCAATGTGTTTAATTTGTGCAATTAACAGGACTTATTTGTGCACCCAACATGGAATCACTATGTGCAAGCATTTCAGAACTTCCAGACTGGGACTGAGACCAGTGTAGTTGTACTGCTTACACAGCACAAACTGTACAAAGGTAGACAGGTTAATACAAATTGGCAAGAAGAAAATAATAACCTGACCTTAAGTGCTTTTTTTTACCAATTCCATACTTGCCCAATTCTTTCCAGTTCAGCTGGCAAGTGTATTCTTTTATAATCATGTTTCATTTATTTTTTCCTTTTGTTTTCATTTTCAATATAACTTGATGTCAATTTCAGTATAGAAGACCTCAATTGCTATAGCAACAGTATCCTTAGATAGTACCGTTGTATCATGTTTTCTGGGAATGCTGATGCTGTTACCATGCTGCTGTGAATTTTATGTGCTGCCCATCTACTTTGTTGCTTATTTATATGCTTTAAAATATCTTATGATCAGTAATAGATCATTAATATTTTATCTTTATGTGTAATAAATTGCATCATTAATATTAATTTTGATTTTTTTCATTAGCACTCTAAGTTACTATTTAAACCACTTGCACATAAACAAAAGCATTTATTCTAACCAGTTAATTTATTGCTACTTGTATGTGAGAAAAATTTTCAATATAGAGGTAGAAAGTGACATTTCTGTATTTAGATGTCTATAAGAACACAGATAATAATACATTTGATATGATAAGGAAAAAAGATATATTGTTACTAAACAGTTTATTCTCTATGGAGAATCACACCTATCTTACCCACCCACCCCCCATTTTTTAATTCTTGAGAGACATGCCCTCTTCAAACCTCTGATTATTGAGCCCTAGTCTAAAACCCCACAGGACTGCCAAACAACATTAATTAGCTTATATTAAATTAATGTATCCTGCCATTGATAAGTGAGTTAAGAAAATGGACAGATGGATGTTCTTTATTGTCCAATGTAGTAGGTATTGCATATATGAAGACTACCCAAAATCTCTGCATCACTTTCTATTCAACAGTCAAAATTAACAAGAAGTATCTGTAATTTAGTCTATGGTTAATTTGACATGCCCCGCTTACAACTGGAAGGCTGCAGAACAAGCCGTTTCCTGGCATATGAGCAATTGCCAAATCTTTAAAAGGACTTTAACCTGGATATATTCATGTCTCCCTGCTGTGACTGGGGCTTTTCAGTCACTGAGATGCTTGGAGTGGTCCTTTGTATTCATTGTGTCTGTTAGAATAAGATACTGACTCACCACAAGTTGGAACCTCTAGATCAGGTGCAATTATGTTACAACCCCTTGACTGAAGACAGGTGATCTCCATTTAACTAATTAATGTATGTGAGTTTAAAAACCATTTGACTGCACCAGTGATAATTTACGTGCAATATATTCAGTTCTTGAGACAGCAATTAATTTGTATATTTGTTTTTAATTCTAACCACTTAGCAGATATCTGTTTTCACTTTGACCTTAAAGAGTGTCTTTCTGTTGATAATGTGTCAAAAAAGCCAAAAATTAATAAATAATAAACTCACTGTGATTCAAGTTATTTAACAATGAACTGTGTAATTTTCCAAAGGGGTGAATACTTTTTGTGGGAAATGTAAATAATAACACAACCCTGAAGCGCTTCCCTTTCTGTTTAGTTGAGAGCAAACCCAAATTCTATTCTCTTTTAAGATAGTGAAATGCATGCGTAGCTTACTCAGCATATGTCTTTTAATTGTTTAACCAAATCAAAGTCATTGATTGAATTTATCATCTGTCTTATGCGGATTATAGTGGTTGCAGCAAATTTTTGCTCTATCTGTCTGTCTATCTAGCTCTATCTATTATTTTCATGCTTGCAAATCTTTCCCAACCTTCCTAGAACTATATTTGCTTTGATTTCTTGTTTTTTTAGGATTTTACCAACTTTGGTAGGAAATCAAATACAGTATTGCAGATATAGCAAAATGGATCAGAAAGGCCTGGAAAATCTTTAAAACAGCAAAAGCACCTTGCAAGATACAGTACAATACAGATACTTGCAAAATGGCACATGCATACAAAAGAAGCATTATTTATGATTAATTATAGAATGATTAATGCTGACTTACAGGAAAGCCGAAAACAATTTAGGGGTTTACATTGACACAACATGCTTATCATCCAGGCATGGTCTTGAAGCAATTAATTAGTCAAACAGATATTGGGTTGTACCATAAAAACTGTTATATATAAATCAAGAGAAGCTATGCATGTTCATAAAGTACTACTAAGCTCATATCTGTATGCTGTTCTGGTCTTCACACTAGCAACAACAACAACATTTGTTTATATAGCACATTTTCATACAAAAAAAAATGTAGCTCAAAGTGCTTTACAAAATGGAGAATAGAAAAATAGAAGACACAGTAAAAAAATAGAAATAAGTCAACATTAATTAACATAGAATAAGTATAAGACCTACTCTACTTCTTCAAATTCAAAAGCTGATATGAGAAAATAGTTTAATATCAAATAGTGAATTGTATACTCTGGGATACCTGCACAAATTAAGGAAAAGTATGTTCAAGATAGAATCTAAGACGTACTTCTTGAGCCCAAGGCTTGTGGAAATCTGGAATAAACTTTTTGTTCAACTATAGACTCTGCCTGTGTTAGTCTGGATAGGATACTGGGGACATCATTATTAGTTCATGAAATGTTCTTAACTATGTCCTTTCATTTGTAAAAATTTCTTGCATTCTATGAACATTACACAGCCAGATTATTGTTGTATGTGAACAATATTTAACCTTGTACTAATACCAGTAAAATATGACTTGCCGGATAACCTAACCCTGACTTTTTGATATTATGTAATTATGTAACATAATGGAAGCTTGCCTGTCCTAAATCATGATTTAATCAAGTTTACCAAACACTGTTTAAGTTGCCTTTTATCAGCCTAATAGATCTGCCCTTCCTGTGACTGTGTATAAAATAATTAGGCAGCAAAAATCTAATTAACTTTCTGAAAACATAAATACAGTGGCTGAAATTCAGGAAGTTGTTGCGTCTTTGAAAGTAAGTATATTAGGACTACTAAAGTAATTTTCTGTAAAACATCAAATATAATGGGTTATGAGAGATGGGAAAGCAGCTTATAAAAGAGAAAAAGCAAATCCATAAAGTTGAATGAGTTAGCTTGAACTGTAATTATTTAAGAAAGACCATAAAATGGAAAGGTGCTCTGTTTTTATAGGATCTAAAAATAAAAAATACTTTTGAGCATGTTCTGTCCATAAAATGTCATAAATTATGTTTAAACTACACCAGATGTTCAGAATAAATTGGAATAAAAATAGATTCATCCATATTGTTATTTTCTCACCAGTGCAGTGTTATTGAAGGCCATTGTCTATCTCAGGAGCACTGGGTGCAAAGTAGGAACCAATGCTGGACTGGGTGTTAGTCCACGGCAGGGTACTCTCGTGTACACACTGATAACCCACTCAAGGTGGCGATTATTTGAGTTCATTTTAACCAGAAACATTAGCGTACCTGAGGCTGCTGATTTCGCAAGATATATTTGCTTCTCAGAATGGTGAGCAAAGATTTTGGCTGGCTGGATCATAAACATTTCCTCTGCCCCAATAAGTTGGTCCATTTCTGCTTGTCTCAATCTTCACTTTTGCCACTCCCTTCACATTTACTTGTAATTCACAGTCTTAATACATCTGCATGCGTTCAGTACTTGCACACCCATCTATCCCACCTATTAATTTTCTTAACAAAATCAATAGTAACCAAGGGTTTCATATGTAAATATTTGCATGGATTTGAGCACGAAAATATGTACACTGCAAAAAAATTGTAAAATGCATATGCCAAAAAAAAAATCAGATTTATAATTTATGCACATTTCTATCCTATTTACATTTATAAATCACAATCATCTTGTAAATATAGACATGTGAATGCACCTCAAACCCCCATCCAGTTGCTGCCTTGAAACAATTGTACATGAGCTACGCTAATCAGTCTCGTACATGTGAAATCACATTTCATTGGCTAGCAAAGCAGCATCCCTCATGACACACTGAGACCCTGCCATTCACATCCAAAAGCATGTGGTTGTGCTTAACTCACCGCACACGATCATGTGCCACATTATAGTTCTTCTCTGCTGTATTCAGGACATCAGGGAAAGGTGTAAGGCGCCAGTGTCTGAGCAGGTAGCCACTATCATCTGCCATATGTAATTATATGATTGATGTTATAATGATTAATGCAGGCCATGTGGAAAACTGAGGGTTCGGCCAGTTACCTTACCAACAAGCTAGCTACCATGTACAGCACCATCATGTTTGCCAAACCTACCTTTATTTAAAATAAATGAATCACAAGTTGGCCCATGCCACTCAGCCACAGTGTTTCTTAGTCGTAGCTTGGTATCATAGATGCTTGTAAATTAATGCAGTGTCATTGCTTATGCTTAACAAAAGCAACTTCATTCTCATTAGATGCCCTTCTTTTAATGTTAGGGAAGAGATGTCCTCTGATTAAGAACCAAACAATGCTACAGATTGCCTTTTTATGTTGGCAAACCATGCTCTGTTTTATGATTGCACACACCACACCATACGAAAACTGAATGTAGTAAGTTGCCAGTAGTTTAAAGGCTCCCAGCATAGCGGGCATAATGGACTGAAGCTGGGCTGAGATATTCCTGACTAGTCAGCTAGTTCCATGAAAAGAGACAACAGGAAGCTAATGTAAACTGACAAAAAACTAAAAGAGTTCTCTAGCGCAAATACACAACATTGGCCCTTTTAAAAGGGAACTAATAATATACAGTCTGTTTATCATAATTATCACTTTTGAGGTGTGATATATTTGTTACGTCAACTCATTATAAAAATGGCTTGGTGAAATGATTTGTTGGCATGTGGATCGTCATTTAGCTGGTTTGGCTAAATTTTCCTATTTGATCAAGGGTGTTGTCATTTTTTAATTTCTCAGAAATGTTGCATAGGCATGGATCAGAATTATTGTAAATATGTGTGTTCTCCCACCAAGTTTTTTTTTTTTTTAATATATAAATCCTGATGTTTGCATAGAAAGCTGTTTACACGCATTTTGAGGCTTTTTTTAGTGCACACACATATTTTATAATCTGACCCCAGGTCTTTATCATTGTTACCAGGTCCAATTTTTTTTTTTTTATAAAATATCTTACCTCTGGGAAGAATAAATAATATATTTTGTTGCTAATTCCATAATGTAAAATGCTACATACTACAGAGTAAAACATAAACATTTACTGTATTTAGTCATGTTTTACTTTTGTGTGTGTATGTTGTTTTTTTATCATTTGCTATTCTAATTCTACCTTGGTTGCAAGGTCCTGAGGTGGCACAACCTGATTGGAAACACAACAACATCCCATTTTAAGAAAAACTACCTAGAATCAAATAAAGAGGCTTTATCAATTAAGAAGTGTAGTTTTATATTGTTATCACTATTCCTAGTTTACAACTTTTAGGTAAAGGGTAGGATATAATACAGAGCTAATTTCCATCAGGTAGCAGTTTTGTAAAGCATCTCACATTCTGAGACAGTGATTAAAACTGAAAAAAAAAGAGTTGTTCACATCTCTTCATTTGTCAGAAGTCTAATAAATATACAGTACAGTACATTACCTTAAAGAGCATATTGTTTTTAATGGTGAGTGGCATGGATTAGTAAACATGCTGGCAGAATTATGGTCTGAGAATAGGTAGGAATCATTTAGAAATCTTTCATCCTATCAGACAGAGAAAGCTAACTAGAAGTCCAGGAGTGCACCAGGTTCATTTAATCAAGAGGTTACTCTAGAAATAGATTCCTAACAAGAAAAGGCCTTATGTACATGTGCTGTGCCAAAGTCATAGGCCACTCAAGTAATTTATCTTTTAAAATAGTTATATGGCCAGTAAGAATTTATTTGCTTAGGAAAACATTATGTAACATTAGAATAAATACCCAGATAAAACTGATACAATAAAAACTAGCAATTGTTGTGTTTTCCAAATATATATCCATCTTGTCAAATGGCTGGATCAGCACAACTTTGGTTCCCACACTTCTCCTTGTGGCACCCTGGCCACTCCATCAATATGTTAAATTTTACAAATGGCACACCGGTTTTAAATTAATATGGTAACAATTAGCCAAACCAGATGTGTTAGTGGCACAGTTTAAAAAAAATGTAGGTAACTGCAAATACTGGTTATCTTGAAGAGAAGTACTAAAAATATTTGCATTGAAATGAGTAAATTTCAGATAAATAATATATACAGTACTACTGCACCCTTATCCATTTAGAGAAAAAAAGAAAATGTTTATTATGAAATAATTACTTAATAAAAAAATTGAACTATCCAACAGGTTGGCGTTGATTCTGCATATTCAAATAATATAATTTTTCCAAGAATAGAATTTTTAAACTGTTCCTTGAAAAGTTTTTTTTTTTTTTCCCCATATGTTAAGTAAATATGATCAGCTATATAAGTGTAGCATTCATTTGTAAGAATTGACTGTGGTCCATTCTCATGTCATAATGAGCACAGGCATGTCTAGCAACGGCAGCCAAAAATACTGCCAAACCCCAAAAGTCTGAAATATTAAATGCATGTCATACCTTATGAACCAAAATCTAAATAAAACCTAGAAAAACATATTTGAAATTGCAAAAATTAAATTCCAGAACCTGACTCTAAAGGGGGCGTAATACACTTGAAGCTACCATAAAATAAGATCATCAAAAATATTGTAAGACTAGACATTAAGCCCGTTACAATAACCGGCGCTAGAACAGTATTGCATAAACATTATTAGGAACAGTCTATATTAAATGGCAAGGGACCTTGACCTCATTCTGTTTGTTGTCTTAATTTTTTCGTTAAAAATATTTTTGCAAGAAGCCTAAAGTAAAATAATATTAAAAATAAAATAGAAACGTATACGACAGTACAGTAAGTATAATTAATATTGCCTTAGTGTAAAACTTTATAACAATCTGTAATGCACAATATCTGAAGAAGATATTTAGGAATTTTTTTAAATTTTTTTACCTCAGGAAATTTTTCAATAAAATTTCATTATAGACAACAATTTGTAAACACTCTTGTTCAGGACCATCTACAACGTTGACAATAACATCTGTAAAACTTCTAACTCTTGATAATGCAACATATAACTGACCTTGGCTGAATAGTGGTTCTGGCAAGTAAATGGCAACTTTTTCTAAGGTTTGCCCTTGAGCTTTATTAATTGTTATGGCAAAAGATAATGCAACAGGAAATTGTCGCCTTCTTATGGTAAAGGGTAAATTAGTAGAGTATAGAGCCAAATCAATATGGGGAATATTCTGACGCTCATTTTCTTTTTTACAATCGATCTATTTGCTCGTATTTTTCTTTGTCTTTCAGCCTTTCTTTTGTTGATGTTTACTTGTTGAGCTGACCGTTCTTCCAGGAGATGTTGCTTATATACAGTACAGGCCAAAAGTTTGGGCACACCTCCTCATTCAATGTGTTTTCTTTATTTTCATGACCATTTACAGCACTCCATCACTCTCCTTCTTGGTCAAATAGCCCTTACACAGCCTGGAGGTGTGTTTGGGGTCATTGTTCTGTTGAAAAATAAATGATCGTCCAACTAACCTGACTTCTGCACAACACAACTGCTGGTCCCAACCCCATTGATAAAGCAAGAAATTCCACTAAATAACCCTGATAAGGCACACCAGTGAAGTGAAAACCATTTCAGGTGACTACCTGTTGAAGCTCATCGAGAGAATGCCAAGAGTGTGCAAAGCAGTAATCAGAGCAAAGGGTGGCTATTTTGAAGAAACTAGAATATAAAACATGTTTTCAGTTATTTCACCTTTTTTTGTTAAGTACATAACTCCACATGTGTTCATTCATAGTTTTGATGCCTTCAGTGAGAATCTATCAATATAAATGGTCATGAAAATAAAGAAAACACATTGAATGAGGAGGTGTGTCCAAACTTTTGGCCTGTACTGTACGATTTGAGTGTCTGTGTCTTTTGTCCTACTTGACGTGTCCTTTTTTTGGGTGGCATGTTGTTAGTGGATACGTAGTTAGTAAACATACAAGGGGCAGTATGTGTGGCATCTCCCCAGCAATGGATTTTATGTGCATGGCCGCGACTACCCAATCAGCACTCTCCCCAGCAATGCTGTCCTTTATTTGCTTATCATGCGCGACTGCAGTGCTACGCCATTCACTGTGTGCTCAGCTTCCAGTGTGTGTGCGTCCACGATGCCGGTCGTGCTTGTCGCACCGAGCCTCGCGCATGCGCACTTCACCAAAAGACACACACACGGACACTTGTACGCACACAGGGGTTTTATTAAAGAGGATAATGGTACCCAGTAAATTATCAGATACAATGTATTTGCTTAGCTCAAGAAAAAAAAATATTTTCTGCAAGAGGAACTAAAAAATGCAAGTAACTTTGAATGCAAGTCTTTCAAGTAATCGACAGTTTCCCTTAAAGTAAAAATCACATTAGAACTAGATCAAAAATTTTAAAATACACATATTTCTGTCATTTTAGCGAAGTGTAATTTCAACCATATTTTTTGTTATCTTTATATATAATACACTACCTTGGCTGTCCGTTTGTCTGTCTAGGCTTTTAAATCACCTGTAGCTCGCAAATCTTTTGAACTATTGACCTGACATTTGGTACAGATATACTACGTGACGTTTACTATCCGCGGGTCGCTAGGGTGGAGAAAAGAATAGTTGCTCAGCAAGCGGCAAGCACATCAACCTTTGAGCAAACGAATGCTAAATGTACAGAGAAAGAGTATGAAAGCTAGGAATGCTCAAGTCCGGTGTATTCACTGCGCCGTTACTGGTACTTTATAATGCATAATGTGTAAAGTAATGTATAAATTATAGTGGCCTAAGTAGTAAAGTCATCATGTTGTGACTGAAGTTTTTATATCTCTGAAGCAACTTAAAATGTTATTACTTTTCAAGCTGACCAGTATCCATCCAGCCATTTTCCAACACATTTATTCAATTCTTAGTCTGTGACTGTCAGAGTTTATCCCAGTAGCGCTAAGTAAGAAAGGTCTGTTGCAACATTATTCTTTTCTCTAAAATAATGACTTTGTCTTCATTTGGAATATGGAGTAATGGACATGTGGAGATGGAGATCCGGGTTTTAGATAAGGTATAAAATATCCTGTAGCAGTAGGTGGTGAAAAATGCATATACTATATAAAAGCATCTTGTTACATATAGGCTAGTAAATGCTTAAAGTCATCATGTTGCAACTGAAGATTATCTCTTTAAATTAAATAATGAAATTGTTATGATGGTACTTTGCAAGCTTATCAGTTTCCATTCATTCATGCATTTTCCAACCCACGTATTTATTTTATGGTTGCTGGGAGGCCAAGCTTTTTCTAGCAGTGCTGGATTTAAAAAAAAAAAAGACGTATCACCATCATTGTTAATTTCCCCACTATTTTGTTTTCTGTATTTGGAAGATGGGTGACCCTGTATTCGGATTTAGCGGGTTAGAAAATGGATGGATGGATGGTAATGGATACTTTGGAATGGAAAGTACATTTTCAGCTCCTTTTTGATCTGAGTAGCAAGGATATTTAATATGTTTAAAATTGATCATGAGTATTTTTAGTTTTTGTCACAAACTTCAATAAAAATTGTATGTTTGATTTTATGCGCAAGATTAATGTAAACTTTGAAATAATTGTTAAATAAATATTAATAATTGGTTTAAGAATTACATTGTGTTATATATTTTAATAATGATATTATTTAGCAATGTATAATAGACTTGTTTAGTAGTCAATTTGTACATTTAATTCTTATTAGTAGAAAGAAATGGAAGAACTTTTAGGTGTTTTTTCTTTATGCGCTTGTTTTCTTTCCTTTATTTCTGTTCTCATTGCAAGTTAACTCTTCCCTTTGACTTTTCAGTCTTTTGCATCATTTGGCCATTGCTAATTTATAATTCCACTGCAAGCTGATAGATGCTTTTGTTAGATTCCTTAACATTTCTTGATTCATCCAATTATTATGTATCTTTCCAATGGCTCGTAGATACTGTATGTATTACAGAGCAAAAAGTTGCTCCTTCTGCTGATTTGTGCTCAGGTAAATGGAGAGAGGTGTGCTTGTATATTCAGGAAAAATAGGGAAGTGGGACTCTATGAGTCCCATTAGTGACATTTTCAGTTCATATGCTGGGAGAACATAAACTGTTTGCTCATGTGGCAATGTATGATGGTAAGGGACAGTTATAGTGGTTATCGTAAATACTAAACCATTTCTTGCTAGTTAGAATGGTATCATCTGTAACATCAGTGTTTTCATTCCCGTTTCTGCCTTTAAATATAATGATGTTATTTTAGAAGTTATTTTTCTAAGCATGAATGATTTAAAACTGTTCATGACACAAACTATTTATCATTACTAGGCACAAAAATGTGTTTATTCAGTGCAAACAGTGGCAGCCTCTTCCTCCAGAACTCACATCCTCAATGGAGTACACCCACAGTCCAGCAGTAAATGCTAATTTGATAAATTAATTACATTTCAATTGGCAGCGTTATTTTCATATCCTAGTTTGTACTCGGATCTTACCAAATATATACTTTGCAAACGATAAAGTCAATTGATAGCCAAGTCTCTGTGATTCATTTCAAAAGTATGTCATGAATCAGTATAGTTAAATCTTTATTTTAGTTTATTATTTTCTTTACAGAATAGTAAAATGGTATCAAAAATATATACATTTCAAATAGATTTAAATTCACATTTGCCAATATAGTAAATCTTAAAAAAATCTAATTTAATAAAATGTGTTTTATATGAAAGTAATTTTCAAAATATAAAAAGGTTGCATATACAGTATATCATGATAACTAGTGAAGATGTTAATTGAATATAATTTACAAAAGACAACCTGAGTGAACAAGATGCATCTTTTTTGAATAATCATTTTATTGATTGAAGGAAATAAACTTCACCAACAACTGTATCACTCATGTTAAAACATAATTTTACTCAATCTATTACTCAATCAACCAGTAAACCAGATTTAATGATAGACTGGACACACCCAGGCTTGTTTGCTGACAGTCCTACTGAATTTAAACATCACTTAAATAGAACCTTTCCAACACAGAGAAGTGGGCTAAAAGGTCTCAACAAACAGCACACCATGCCTTGATCCAAAGAAAGTCTAGACGACCTAAAAAAGAAAGTTACTGAAATATATCAATAAAGTAAAGGTTTACAGAGCAGTCCGACTCAAAACTGTGATTCAAGGTCTTCAGATTCCTTCTTCATCACTAGCATTCTATAACTTTTCTAGGACTTACTCAACGATGGTTTTTATTTATTTTTTTGAAGAAGTCTTTTCCAAAGTACAAACTATTCTTGCGCATAAAAGTGATTTAAAATACATAACGATGAACTGTTCCATAACCAATATATTTCCTGTCTTTTATGGACAGCTGTGGTATATAATACAAGTGATCAATCATAGACAACTATACATCACTGAAAAAGTCTGGGAGCAAGGTCATCCATTGCTCATACATCCATGTATGCTCACAGTCCTACAATGTCAATTTAGAGTTTTCAGTTAACCTAACATGTTACATCTTTAGAAATATGGGAGAAAAACCAAAGTGGCTACAGATACATATATATCATGGAAAAGCACGCATTTTAGTTTTCTTTATTATAGCCATTACAATGTGGTGTAAACTGGTAATCATTATAGTTAACAGAACCATCTCTTCTAAAACCAAAACTTCATCTTTGTGGTTGCTGTTGAATCAACGATAAATTGTCCTCTATTTGGGACGTCATGTAAGAATATTTTAATACTAAAGCAATTTAAATGTGGAGAGGCAATTGTGAGAACCCCTCGGCAAGATGTTAAAACAAAGTCATGGGTTAGTTTGAAATAGTGCTATTAGCGTTGCCAATAATAAAGAAAGTTGAAATGGTATTGATTAAATTTCAGGTATTTTTCAAAATACCTGAAATTTAAAACAAACCTGTGACAATTACTTTTTAAGTTCCATTTTTTGAATATAACAATTAACTCTGCCAATGTAAATGCTTGTAATCAATTTGCAAGTATATAAGACATACAATGAAGAACAGTGGCATAGTGGAATATTTGGTAGCAAAATACTTAGACCCCAGTTCCATTCATGCGGTGGAGATTGCATGTTTTACCCTATATTCTAAATATTTTCCAAATATAATCCAAAGACATGCTGTGAGGTTGGATTGCTACTCTAAATTGAACCATTTTGAGAGAGAATGTGTGTGTATTTGTCTGAGGATTTGCTGAACTGCAATGATGTTGGGTCTAACAGCCATTTGCTTTTTTTTTGCCTGCTATTGTTGTGACAGACTTAAGCTCTCTAAATCTCTAATCTGGAAAAGGTAGGTCTGGAAAACTGTGAAGAATGGTAGTAGTTAGGCTTTGTAGCTGTTTGCTGCTATTGCAAATTCTGAAAAATTTCTTTCACACTAATATATCAAATTTTAAATATATCAAATTTTAAATGTGATTTGAACTTTTATAATCTTTACATTATTTTCATGAATAAAAAAAGTTAAACTAACATTAGCACTTAACATTTCAAGTGCTAGATATGTTTCCCTTTTTTCTGCTATTCCAGTCACATACAGAGTGTATTATGGAACTCATGGTTATCGCAGTCAGACACACAGTGCATCATGATCTTTCACTGCATACTGCTTGAAACTTTCAGTAGACATCCCACTGCTCCTAAATCTCATACTAAAGCAAGACAGTGACAGAAAAGATTATGTCTAAATCCAATATGACCCACCTAAAAGAAGTCATTCAGTGCTGTTTTCTATAATATAGCCCACTTTGGATTTTAAACAATTATACTTGCCATCATCTATTGAACAACTGCTTGTATTGGATCATTTTTCCCCTCTTTAAGCTGCTAAGCAAGAGTATAAAATAATTACCTTACTACAAAAGGAAATTTATACCTATTCTGCAATGTGTGTACTTTGAAGCTTTGAGGATATCATTTTACATGTTAACCAGAGGTCACTCTTTAGACTGTGAAGGATAAATTATGTGATTAATTTTTAATGTGTACATTCAATATTTCTCTGGATGCATGTGCATTTTGTGCAATTTTGCTCTTTGCTGAATTAATCAGGTTTGGATTTCATTTTGTGTATTTATGTCACAGCACTTAGACCTGCTTTTTTCCTTTGGTCAAATAAAGTATAAAAAAAATGCTATTTGATATTTAAATCTTTCTTTGCATTAGAGGTATATTTAAAAAATATATGGTAAGCTAATTTTCTTATGCCTCTGTCTGTAGGCAGCATGGAGTTTAAAGACAAGAGCTCTGACAGAGATGGTGTATGTGGATGAAGTAGATGTGGATCAAGAAGGAATTGCAGAAATGATGCTAGATGATCATGCAATTGCTCAAGTGGCTCGTGAGTACTTCTACAGCTGCCATACACAATTATGAGAATATTTGGTTGCTTGCGAATTGCTGTTGCTATTGGTTTTATTCTACATGAAACTACATTTTCTTATTATATAGTAGCAGCAGTGCATTATTAATTATAGTAATACCTTATTAATGATAATACAGTAATAATTAATGTTTTGGCCACACATTTGTGAATTTGAATTATATATGAAACCATTTGGAGCCTATGCCAAAACTGTCTTGCTCTGTTGTTTTATTATACTTCAGTTTTGTTTTGTTAATTACTCTGCCACCTTTATAACTTCACTTCTTATGGCATTCAAAATATGGTTTCCTCTTAAGTCACAGAGGTTGGCTCCTATGTGTGCAAGAACTGGCACCAAATGAGTGCTTATCTGAAAGTACAATATATACTTGGCTGTCAAAATGCGGCAAGCTTGAGATACCTTAAAAAAAAAATGAAACTGTGCTGAAAAGTTTTGAGAAATCCACTTTTGAGATTTTTGTGTTACAGCATCAGTGGATCCAACCCCCTCTCACACATTTGTACTATTTGCTGATTGTGAGCAGACATACATAAAGGAGACTTTTTCACATACTGTAGCCTTATTGCAAGACAATTTGTGTTTTTTAAAAATATGTTAAGCATGTCAACATATATATATATATATATATATATATATATATATATATAGTTTAAAAAGATGCTACTTCAAAGAGTAATAATGACATGTATTTTTTTATTTAATGTCCTATTGTAGTAACACTACATTTTTTTGTATCCATGTCTTAAAGTTATGAGTATAATTAGAGTAGCTTTTGCATTGGGGGATGTATATATAGTACTGGGCAAAATCTTTGGCTCCCTAGATTTTTTTTTATAAAATGTTATCAAAAATGTTTTACCTTTTACTAAATTGTTTGTTTTTCTCCATTAGTGTGTCAGTACTAGAAAAGAGGACATTATTGATATTGTAGAGAAATGTCTGCATATCATTAAAGAAAGTAACATATAATAGCATATAAAGTACTACAGCACTTTCAAATGTAAATACTTGATTACTTTGTAAGTGTAAAGTAAAGCCCAGTATAACTTTATAATCAAAGAAATAATTTGATGATTGCTTCAAGCCAATTAACTAAAACAGAAAAGAGTGTAGAAAGAATCAAACTGGGAGAAGGGCAACCAAACTAAACTGCGAGGATGTGGAAGGTATGATAGTTTAACCTTCAAATCATCAATTCCTGCACAGTGGCAAGAGTGAGCATAGCAATAAGATGCAAGTTGGTCATCCTATATCAGCATGCATCACACCCTCTACAGTCCAGAAAAGTCTTGACAGAAGTTGGCTTCTTGTAAGAGCTGTTACCAGAAACTCATTCTTTCAAAGTGGAAAGAAAGGCTAAGATATTCACCGTCACACGAGGACTCAGGTTCTGAACAAGGGCAACAAGTGTTCTGGACTAATGAGTCAAACTTTGAAAGTTTTTAGCTAAAAGAGGAGGCAGTTTGTCTGTAAAAGAGTAACAGAGTGCTACATGGATGAGTGCCTGCAACTAATATTCAAGCAAAACAGAGGTTCCCTAATAATAGTAATACTGAAGTCTTGTCTCCCACCACGATCTGGATGGTTTCAGGTTGCACTCTGCAAATGTAGTTGATAATCTTGTAAGAATTAATAGAATCCTCAATGCTGAGAAGTACAAGTGAAAACTAATGAAATTGCACACCAGTGTACCTAACAGTAAGGATGTAGTTTTAAAAGCAAAGAGCAAATACTGATTTTTAACATTTTTACTTTTCACTACTCTAGAAACTTTTCATTATTTTTAAAAGCATCTTTGCTTTATATATTTTGTTTTACATATGACTAAGAATATTACACAATACTGTGTATGTGAATATAAAGTGTATATATTACAGTATATTAGAACTATTTCATTTCTTCTTTTCAGGCCCTGGTACATCGCTCAAGCTTCCAGGCACAAGTCAGGGAGGTGGTCCAAGTCCAGCAGTCAGGTAGATTAATAATAACATTAGTTAATGCAATGACTGGAAAGAATATCCTAGGGCTGCATGTTTTGTGTTTTCTTTATTACAAATACCTTTCATGCAAAGCAGTGGTATTTTTGACGTGAGAATTCTGGTGGGGCCATACAATGGGAAGCTGGTACCTGGTCTGTCTCAGTTGGTATAACAATATTGTGATACCCTCTGATACTGTCATTATCTGAGAAACTACAGCCATATAGATTGAAATACAAGTAAAGTGAGTGCCTTACAGCCAACCCACTCATCTGCAAAATTCTGTTGACTGTGAACCGACTAAACCAAAAAAGCAACACCTCATGTTTAGAATATAAAAACCTTAGACATAAAAAAGTATAGGCCACAATAACTTAAAGAGTACGCAGACTAAACATCCCTGCACAACTAAAACTGCACACTGAATATCTGGTATCAGCGATAACGACTGTGTGGCCAGGTGTTGAAAGTAAAAAGACGATTTTCTCCATGCCTGTTCTTTCTACAACAAGGTTCTGTGCTTCTTCAAAATAGCAGTATCATACTGCTAGCTTCTTTTCCACAAATTCAATGGAACACAGATAGGCTTCTTTGGTGGTTTTTTCAAGTTTAGTGGGTCCTACTCAGTGGTAGACGAAAATCAAGATGTAGGATAATGTTATTCCAAGTATTGATTTCCTTACCTTATTTTAAATTATTGTGACCACCTTTAAGGGAGCAAATGATACTGGATTGTTCATACCTCTTCACTAGTGGTCTCAATTGTCATAATCGTGAACCAGAATTGCAAACGTGATTACGAAAAAAACAAAAGCAAAAAAAAAAGAACAACAACACATCAACAGGTGGTACTCAGTAGTACAACCTGGAAGCTCCGTCTCTAAACTATAATGTTTAATTTGAACATGCACACCCACACACCCCCAATGGTATAAAGAACACTGCAGGTTCAATTGGTCCTACCACTCAGCCGGAAACAGGCTTAGAGAAGCCAGCACAAAACTAATTTCACATACTACAAAAATAAATATTTTTCTAGATAAATAATTACATTGAGTATATGATAGAAAATTGCAGAAAAAAATTGAGGGTTTTTAACCCATTTTTAATAACATCAGTGAAGGAAGCTTATTACTTATGTTGCACAACATTTTATAGGGATGTGCCCCACTGTCCTTTAATGCAGAAATGTAACTGGTATCTCAATTTTAAAATTCATTTCTGTTCTCAAGATATCTTTATTAATGATGAATTTATTTTCAAAAGACATTTAATTGAATGAATGGATCTGTTTTTACCACTTAAAAGATTTTCTGCAGATATGTATTTTTTGTTGTCGTGCCTTCTATAATAAAGGTTGTCATATTAAAATTATCAACAATCTGCATCGTTTTTGTAATTATAGAATAAATTGTTTGTACAGTATGTTCACCATAACAATTTAAAGCATGTCTAATGTGTCATATTGTCATATTTTTTCAGACCGGTGACACATGCAGGGAGGCCAATTACTGGATTTGTTCGGCCCAGCACACAATCGGGGAGACCTGGCACCATGGAACAAGCAATCAAGACACCACGGACTGCTCACACTGCAAGACCTGTATCTAGTGCTTCTGGAAGATATGTTAGACTGGGAACGGTACATGATTAAGGCTTTAGTCCATGTCCATTAAAAACCTAAAAACAAATTACCTGCTTTATTCATTTATAAGCATGTTAACAAATGATTTTATATTTTGGTTATTTTTGTAAAGGCGTCCATGCTTACAAGTCCTGATGGTCCTTTCATAAACCTGTCCAGATTGAATCTAGCAAAGTATGCTCAAAAACCAAACTTATCAAAGGTAAGATGTATGTTTTTATGTACTGTATTTTATTTTCAAGAATGGTAAAAACACCAAAATATTTTCAGCAACAAACCATTCTGTTTCTCTAGTTCATTTGGCTAGCTGATGGCAAAGTTATTTTAGCATCCCCTTTATTCAATTCTTTACATTGCAATGTACCCACTTTTAACAATTGACATGGTTAGTTACATTTTTACCACTAAACCATTAGTTTCCTTCCAGAAAAAACTTTCTTTTATTTTGTTGAAATTAAAGTTCGCTATTCACTTTTTCAGTGTTGCACATTGCATTTTTTTTCTGAAAGACTGAATTAGATCCTGAGAAAGTCATACACATTCATACTATTTCAATTATTTTAGCTCTTCCTACTACAATATTCTTAGGTGGCAGTATGATTAGGGCATTCTCTATTATCTGTTTTTGTGCACCTTTGTGACAGCCAGGCTTGTGAAATAGTTAAAACATATCATTGCACCAAAGTTTTCAAGGCACATTTGCTCTTAATGATCTGTGGCAGGATGCACACTAACAAGTTCAAGCTCACTTTCACATCTGAACTTTCATGAGAGTTAAAATGCATTAAGTAATACTGAAGTCTTGTCTCCCACCAGGATCTGGCACTATCTCTTTCGCTTCAAAGGGGACAGCCCCATGAACCAGGATTCCTATTTCTCCAGCCCTACTACTGTGTGCTCAACTTAATTATATATTTTTAAAAGCTTTCTGTGTCTCCAATAAATTTGAATACTCTGTGTTTTTATGCAAGATTCTTAAAACAACTGGCTCCTGTCTTTCTGTACATTCTTTACATTTCCTAAGTTGTTGTTCATTACTGAAAGCATTCTGCTGTGCCAAGACCTGATGTAAGTCGAAATGTAGTTGTCTCCATTCAAGACTAAAGAGGTTCAGTTACCTTATCCAGTTTAAATAAGACATGCTGTTTAGTCTAGCATACACTTAGTTGGTTTTCCCTGCATATGTTCTAGAGATCTGTGTCTTTTTAGATGGATAGATAAAGAGATAGACAGTGTTTTATTGCTCCCTGTGAGTAAATTTGCATGCCCCTAGCATATTATAGCATTTGAGTACAGCTTCCTTTGATTATTATATAAACGTTTTTAACCACATAACCAAGTAATTTATTCACCTTTCTTGTTTGTGTGCATTGCCTACTGGAAAAAATGTTATATATGTGTACATAAACCTTTTAATCCTTTTTGTGTTTTTTTAAAGGCTTTATTTGAATATATCTTTCATCATGAAAATGATGTTAAAAATGTAAGTCATGATTCTTTTCCATGTTTTACTGTAAGTAATATGTTTCATTGTATGCTTGGTTTTCTTTTTGCATTCTTTTTATCCATCCATCCATTTTCCAACCCGCTGAATCCGAATACAGGGTCACGGGGGTCTGCTGGAGCCAATCCCAGCCAACACAGGGCACAAGGCAGGAACCAATCCTGGGCAGGGTGCCAACCCACCGCAGGACACACACAAACACACCCACACACCAAGCACACACTAGGGCCAATTTAGAATCGCCAATCCACCTAACCTGCATGTCTTTGGATTGTGGGAGGAAACCGGGCGCCGGAGGAAACCACGCAGACACGGGAGAACATGCAAACTCCCGCAGGGAGGACCCGGGAAGCGAACCCGGGTCCCCTAACTGCGAGGCAGCAGCGCTACCACTGCGCCACCGTGCCGCCCCATTCTTTTTATACTAAGCATAATTGTCCCATTTTACTGTGTCAAAGAATTTTAAACTAATGAAGTGTCAGTTACAAATAAACTTTGAAGTGAAACTTCTGGAAAGTGGCAAAATTCCACCTTTGGAAGTAGAATGTCACATATCCTTGAAGTTAGTATTTTCTATTTTCTAGAAATGTGAAAATATATAAAGATCTGAGAACACATAATCCTTTTACTTAAAAGAAACTGTATTCAAAAATATTAGACATTAGTAAACTAATATATATGGGGATAGGTTCAATCATTAGGAATTTCAGAGATCAGGCTCTTAACCCCCTGTATGATATTTGCAAGTCTTACTTGGATTAAAATATTAAAGAGCAAGGGAGGTCCCTTGAAGTTTTACAATCATCCACAGAATGTATAAAATCGAAGAACTTCCCACTTGAAGTTTCATAATTGCTTACTCTACATATAAAAAGAGTGTGCAGTGTCATTCATGGCCTTTCGCACTGTGATTGGGGCTGTATCAAATAGGATCGACAAAAAAACAGGGAGCTTAAAGATATTATTCTTGTATATTCCTTAAAACAGATCAGGGGCTAAAGCCTCTGATTGCCTCACCAAAAATGCCCACTATATGGAGATAATGACACTTTGGGCTCTTCAAAAAATATTAGAAGATATATTTTAATTGAAAATAACATAGTGGTGTACTATTTTAACTGGAAGTGATTTGTTGGAAAATTTTGAAAATGTGTAAAAAGTCCCCAATTGTATAGCTAATTAATGTACAATTACAATACTTTATGGACAGTTTGATGACTACAGCAAAAATATGAAAAGGTTAAATAAATCTTAAATCTGTGAAATGCAAAGGGGAAAAAGTCATAGACATGAATTAGTGCATTAGGTTACATGAGAAAAAGTACCTTAGGTTAGATTCAGGCAAAAAACAATCCAAAAAATGTACACCTGGTATAACATTCAGGTATGTTTTAGGACATACATTCACTGACAGACTCAAGTGTTGTAAAAATTCTATCAATTGATGTGTTATTGTTAGTTATTGCTTGTGAAGGTTCTATTGTTAAATGTAGTTCATATTTTTAAAACATGAAATTATTAATGATGTACCTGATCTGATGTAGAGTTAAAATCTGTGGAAGTTTTAAGTTGCAGTTGTGGACTAGAGTGTCAGGGGCTTTAACCAAGTTTGACAGTGTTTGTGGCCCAAAGATGATTTAGAACTTAATACCATTTTACAGTGTTAGCTGGTTATATTACTATTTTAGTATAATACTGAAACAAATCATAATGTTAAGTAATGTTTCTTTAGTCTTTGAGTATTTATTAATTTTTTGTCAAGACACGAAGAGGATTCAGCAGGCTGTCTTATAAGGCACATGGCTCACAGTATAATATATGAAAATAGGAGTAGAAATGTGAAGATATTAAAACCAATTTTTTTTAATCTTATTTTTGTAATATTTTTAATTTTATCTACAAATTAGGCACTGGAGCTTGCAGCCCTGTCTACTGAGCATGCACAGTTCAAAGACTGGTGGTGGAAGGTACAGCTTGGCAAATGTTACTACAGGTAATTCATCCTTTCCAGAGTTTATGACTTTTATGTTATTGAACTAAACACTTTCTGTAAAATGCAATACTGAGCAAATAGTTATGACTCTAAATAGCAATGTAGATGTTTATTTGTTTGGGAACATATGTGTTACTGTACCATAGATGGGTGGTGTTAGTAGTGAATGCCTGCAGTGACTTCACAGTGTAGTTGCAATTATCCTCATAATGACTGACTAATTTAAGCCTGGAGAAGAACAATTTAGTTAGTTTCATTATTTTTTTCCCAGATTTGCACTGAGGAGCAGCATGCTTTTCACAAGATTTATGTTGTTTTCAAGTAATATACAGTATTGGTTTCTGATAAAGAGGTATAGTTAGAAATAACAATTGTTTGTTGCTCCAAAGAAGAACACACTGTCATTTTTGTTTCTAGTAAAAACATACACTCAAAAGCATGATCACCTCACATACACAGAATAAACTTATGTAAATACAGATTGCTAGAAGGCCATGTAAATGAATGCTGCTAAAGAATTTTTTAGAAAAAAATATAAGCTAAAAAATTTACTGTAAGAACACAGAAAAAAATCATTAAATTAACTGAGACTTCTATTTTATTATTTTTGTTAATTAAGTCACTGATTAGGACTGGTTACTAGAAAAACCAGTAGCCACCATTAGACTTCAAGACTTTAGTTCTTGGCCCATATTTCATTATTATTATCTAGAAAATTTGTACAATAAAAAGTGTAAACATTCACCAGAATGGTTATGTAGATTATACTGTTTCTAGTGCCAAATGAGCACTTTCAGTGTTTAGGATTATTTCCAGGCTGAAATAAAAAATTTTAAAGTACAAAAAAAAAGGATGTAGCCATCCCTGTCTTGCTAGGCCCGGCTAACAACAAATCTATTGAACATCTCTTTTATGTAATTAATTTCTAAGAATAACTAGGAAGGGAGGATAAATGCTTTTGTAAGTCATTGACCTCCATCAAAGTACATTATAAGAAGTGTGACAGGCGCTTGGCGTCCATGCCCAGCTGGGACACCCCTGCACACTGTATTCAGGGGGAGCAGCCCTGGACAGTGCAATACCTCCCCCTGGACGCTAGATGGCCGCCCCCCTGGGCTGGTGTAGTGCCTCAGTTTCCCACAGGGCTCCCTGGGAATTGGAGTTGGGGGCAGCCCTGTTGGGTCCCGCAGGTACCTCCAGGGGCTGCTGTGTTTGGGACTCCTGAGCCTGTGTGGGCAACAGCTTCATCACACCTGGAAGTGCCGCCGGATATTGGTGATCAAACACCTGGAGCACTTCCAGGTGACCTATAAAAGGGAGCCAGCAACCACCACTCATCGGCCAGAGTCGGGTGGAAGAGGACAAGGTTGCTAGGGAGGAGTGGTGGTGCCAAGGAAGTAAAAAGTGCTTGTGCGGTACTGGTGCTTGGGACTGTGTTGTGGCTGGGGGGATTACGGGGAAGACGTCCCCCCAGCTGAAGAGAAATAAAAGTCTTTGTATTTTAGACGTGCCTCCTGTGTCCACTCTGTGTCAGGTCAGGTGCTATATAGTGCCTTTCACAGAAGAAGTAAATTCTAAAATAAATTAGCAAAAAAAGATATAAAAAGCCTTATAAACTTTTACAGAGATATTAGAAATACTGTAATAACTATTTTAACTGTTTTTTGTCAAAACAATTTTAAAATATTATCAACTTTAGGTTATAGTTAAATATATTATACAGTACATGGTGCCTAAACATGTATCATTAAAGGTATATAGAGTAATGCTTAATAATATCCCTACTTATACAGCATCAGTTTTTGTTTCAGTAGTATCTTTGTATTGTCTAGTATTGCAATTGAATAAAAAGAGAAGCTAAGTTGTACATTCATTGTTTCTTTTGCCCGCTCACCAATCTCCAACTACCCACCAAAGGTCTCTGCTACCCATAATATTTTTATGTATCTGATAGTGATTCTCTGCACCAACTAAGCTTCTTAGTGTACTTATTAGTGGTAGCAAGCAAACTTTTTAGTTTCACCTCAGTGTTATTTCTGAATTTTCCTGCAATAACTTCTGCTGCCAGAGACGTCCTACAAAATCCAAAGTTTCCCTGTGATCTACACTGACCCCTGGAACAAATATATTTTTAAGCATTTTCTTTAAATAGAGAGGTGCCTAAGAATAGTTTCATAAAGTATGCCCACAGCAAAATGTTTATACTGGTTATTTGTTGGGCTTACAACAAGAATAATGCACCTTTTATAGTTTTCTCCATGTCAGGACTTAATGTGATCAGTGGCCCTTTTCCCACTGGCTGAAAGAGCAAGATCTCCAAATGTCAGAGTTTTTTGCCTTTTAAATGGCCTTTTCTCTGTATTTTATCCTCTTTACCGTTCACAATGATTCTTTTTGCCCTTGGCATCCTAACCAGCCATACAAACCTATATTGTTTAATTGATGTAGTAAATTTATAATATTTCAATTAAGTACGTGACTTTTTTGACACTAATTGTTTTTACATTTATTATATCTCCTCAGGCTTGGGTTGCTCCGTGAAGCAGAAAAACAATTTAAATCTGCACTGAAACAACAGGATATGGTTGATACATTTCTCTTTTTGACAAAGGTATTATTTTTGTAAGAACTGAGTGGTTTATCAACCAAGTGAGAAAAAGCCTATTAACTGAAATACAGAAATTTAATTTCAATTAAAAAAAATGTTAAATGAAAATATTTTTATAATGAGGGATAAATACATGCAGCCTGTAGAATGAATTAGTGGCAATTGGTATGTGTGGAGAGTTGGCATGATATTCTTTTTCACATAGTACTCTGGTTTTCAATCGTATCCCTAAAAATGTGTGTTAAGTTGGTTGGTGACTCTAAATATGACTTAGTATGCATGATTGTGGATGTGCGTCAGATACTACAAGTACTGTGATTAGTTTAATTAGGTTCCGGTAATGGTTGCATAAATACAGTAATTCTTTTAATAGATGTACTGTATACGCATTACCTTCTTAGTATACTTCCTTATGATTACAAAAAACATATACTGTAGATCATATCATGTATTTATTGCTTTACTTTTTTTTTTTTTACCTTTTTCTTGTTTGAGGAGTAACCAAAAAAACCTTGGTTAAGTTAAATCTTACCTGTTTGAAAAAAAAACATTTTTATTATTTGGATAATCAACTTGTACATAATAGTTCTTCAGTCAAGCAGTAAATCAGTATTTTATACAGCTTCTTTTTCAGTTGGTTTCATTTTAATTCTCTTTTGTAAGGTGTGCTATCTTTTTAATTTCTGTGGATAATTTCTGTAAGGATTGAACTAGGGCCCCTGGTATGGTACTTGGCATACATATTACAGATGATGCTATTTGATTTTGCGTTTCACCACATTTACATTCTAAACATTAACTAGTGTAATATTTACATAAATACTCTCATACTTCCTTATCCAAATCAGGTTCATGGGAGGAGTCTATTTTATCAGTAATAAGAATAATGCAGAAACCAACTCTGGACAAATGCTAGTCAATTGCAGGGCCCATTCACATGCAAAATCCCACTGGGCCAATTTCAAATTGGCCATCAATGTACTGTTATTATCTCTGGGGATGAAGGAAGAAAACTGAAGTAATCAGAGAAAAACACACACAGACAGCTCCTTAACATGGGAGTTCAATCGAGGACTTTGAATGTATGAGGCAGCAGTGTTGACCTCTGCATCATCATACCTCTCTAATGACTTTGAATGTTTTTACAATTGTAACATTATTCTTGTATGAGTAATGTTTTAAAAGTGCTTGATACTGACAATCTAATCAGACTTCTTGGAATCCACATAATGCTAAAAATCCACTATTTTCCTGATGACAAAATGTGAATTTTTATTTCTGAAATGTATTAAATTAAAATAAATCTTCCTTTACTTTAAGAAGTGTATCAGTGTTTATGTGTTTTTAACATAATGTCATTAATTTCAACAGGTGTACATACGGCTGGACCAGCCATTAGCAGCTTTAAACCTTCTGAAGCAAGGTCTAGATGTCTTTCCTGGAGAAGTTACACTGCTTACAGGAATAGCCAGGATTTATGAGGCATGTTATCCAGCCATAGGCTTTCATTGATGTTTTCTGTTTGTTCATCAATATATTAGTTTTTGAACATACTGAAACTCATATTTCCTAAATAAATGTTCCTTCCCAACTGCACATTAAAGAACCTGACAATACCAGCTAATATAGTCTAGTCACTTCTACCTCTGCTCTAGGAATGAGTCTTTATTAGTGATAAGATTCACTAAACCTTATGCATTTGTGTTTCATGCAAACCAATTAAGTTCTGTTGCACGGCTGGCTAAAATTTAACAACATACTCATCAGTTATCCATACATTTTATGTTCTCTTTGTCTTCAGCGTTGTTACAGTGTGGTATTTCATTTCATGACATATCAGTAATCCATTTATTATCCAGTTTTTCTTTAATTATTAAACATGAATGTGTGTTTATAATAGATTTAGAAATCTTACACTGGTAATTTGACAATGCAACTAGAAACATAACTTCCATGCATTATAGGTCATTTTCAGCAATATCTAATGTGCAAGTACAAAATCTCCCTCTTTTAGTAATGATTTCTTTTAAACTAACTGCTGGTGTCAGTATTATTTGATCCCTATATAACAATGACAATCCATATGAGGAATTTTATTTTACACTTAGTTTACAAATAAATGATTCAGTTGAACTCTTCAATGTTGTTTTCATGTGTCAGTGTAAAAGGATAGACACATTATTACATATATAAGTATTGTTAAGTGTTTCAACATTTTATCAGTAGCTGAAATAATATCAAGCATTTGTTGGACTGTATAACAAGTATTATATTAAATTAGACTTGTTTATCATAAAAATGAGACATAAATGAAATGGGCTTACATAATTTAGCCAATCTTTTGTTTTACTTTTCGTATTTTACCAGGAGATGAATAACATCACCTCTGCCACAGAATATTATAAAGAGGTGCTTAAACAAGATAATACTCATGTTGAAGCAATTGCTTGTATAGGAAGCAATCATTTTTATACAGATCAGCCTGAAATTGCCTTGCGGTTTTATAGGTAAGCAAAATAGTTAAAGCTGTTAATGCACTGTGGAAACTCTTAGAATGCCAACTAAGCTGATTGATTGATATATATATATATATATATATATATATATATATATGTTTATTTATTGCATGGTTTGTTTCTTATTGCATTTTTTTTACATCACAATGTTTATAATGTTGTACAGTACTCTTGGCTTATTAATAGAAGAATACTTAAATAAAAAAAAATACAAAAGCATTCAAATTCCTTCAATTGATCCATTCTTATAACTGGTTAAGCAATTAAATACTTTAAGGGAACCAGAGCCTTTCCTAACAGCACTTAGTTCAGGCACGAACCAATTTAGATTTGCTAATAAGTTATATGAACATCACCACTTAGATAGTGACAAACCATGGGTTCATGATGTCTATTAGCTGGAAATAGTTAATTCACATAAATAAACAAATAAAACATTTTTTGGACAAAAAGTAACTCTCAATTGCCGTTTTGACACTATCCAGAATGAAAAACTACTCTGTTTAACTGATAATTAGAGCACCTAGTGTAAAGTTCAACAAAATTTACAGAACATATTTAAAATTACATTTTGAACATTTTTACTGTACTTAGAAAAATATAAAGAACTTGGCAAGAAATCATTTGCACAAAAATTTAGTCATTTGTTTAACAGGTGCTGATCTGCCTTGCTTTTATAAAGTGCTATATATACAGAATTTACTTGTTGTTTATCATCAGACAGCTTTGGTTTACTCCAGAAATTTCTCCACTGATTAATTTTTACTGGTGTTTGCCTTTTAAGATGAGCACCTGCCTTGCAGTTTTTCCTGCTGGTTCAGCTTCAAGCTGTCTATTATTTTGTTGACATAAAAAATATAAAATATATAAATGGCAAATGAATATGTAGTTAGATTAACTAAATATATGCAGGTTCTTTTCTTTGTGAATGCCATATACAGTTTAGATAAAGCCCATCCTAATATTAGTAATATTTTTTCAGTTTTTTGCTGCTTTATTTTTTCTACTAAGAAACAACATTTATTTTTCATTAGGCTGACCTGCTCAGAATTTAAAATAAATTCTGTATGAATTTCAGTACAGTATTTGGAAACAGTCCAGGATAGCACTTTGTGGATATTAATTAGTATGCCAAATGAAAACTGTCTTTTAGTTCAGTGTAATTAAGCAAATTTCTTTTTTCTGATTCAGACGACTGTTGCAGATGGGAGTTTACAACTGTCAGCTGTACAACAACTTGGGTCTTTGTTGCTTTTATGCCCAGCAGTATGATATGACTTTAAGCTCATTTGAAAGAGCCCTTTCACTAGCTGCAAATGATGAAGAAGTAGCGGATGTTTGGTACAATCTGGGGCATGTGGCAATTGTATGTAATCCAAAAATAAATGTATTTCAATGTGTGGTAATGTTGTGTTTTTTATTTATTTAATTAATATTTAAAAGCTTAATTTTGGTGTTTATACTTGAGAATACTTTAAATGATGAAACTAAAAACTAAATTTTAAGGAGTGGATTAATAGGAATAATCACCGTAGACAGCCACTATTTACATTAAGACAGAATTTACAGTATAAAATAGTTTAATGGCGGTTACCGATTACCATCCACACAAATAAATTTAGCATAAATTTGCTATTTATTTGTACTATATTAGAAGCCTTGTTTGCATATTTAACTAAGGTAAAAAAGCAAGTAATAATCCTTAAATCTTAGCTATATGTGGACAATAATGCACGCAATTAATTAATTATATATAGTTAACAAAATGATATTTATTCAGGATAAAATGCATCTAGACACAAATGCAGAAGGGCAGTATGTTAAAGGCATACTTTGTGAGAGAAACTAGCCACATCTTAAATAATTTCAGTTCTAATTTGTAACAAAGAACACGTCTGAGTCTTACAGCTCTGCTGAATATCATATTTTGTCTCTGCTGAATAGTGCAACTAAACTGAACATTAGAGCACAATTAGATTGTAAAACTGTACATTAAATTCTAAACAGTATGTGCCATCTCTGGAAGCCTTTTTCAAAGAATATTTGAAGTTGCTAATTATCAGTTAGATCATACAGTATATTCAAAAGCAGATCTTATGGCTTTGACATTGTACTTAATGTGACACTGTAATCTCAAAGGGAATAAAGAAACTCTATTTTTCAAAGAGTTTATTGTGTGTTATGAATCTACATTATTGGTCTCTAATATTTAATTAGTATTTTACTAAGATGTTTTGATTATTAATTCAATAGTAATAGGTCATGGTAACAAAGTTTAACTAATTTGTACAGTTATGCAGTAAATGATGACCAAACTGTATGTGCATATCATTTCTTTCCAGTTTTCTGCCCTTCTCTATGGTATAATCTTATTTGCTGCATTACAATTTGAATAAACATTAAAGTATTGCAATAAATTTGCTCAGAAAGCTGTTTGTTTTAACATTCTACTGAAAGATGTACCATTACAAATCTCTATTCCAATACTTACAATTTTTCCTCATTTTACTTCACAGGGCATTGGGGATTCAAATCTAGCATACCAGTGCTTTAAATTGGCCTTGGCCAACAATAATGACCACGCCGAAGCATATAATAATCTAGCAGTCTTAGAACTACGGAAGGGTCGAATTGAGCAGGTGAGATGTTTCAATGGGTACCTCAATGAAATTTTATGCATGTTCAGGCTTAATTGACAATTTAGTTTTTTCATAGTTTTTACTTTATATGAATTCATGTTTGCTTTTTGTTTGACTTCATTCATCAGTTTCTTTACTGACATTGCAAAAGTCTAGAATTAGCCAACAAATTTAAATTTCATATTCTTTAGCTATTTTAGGAAAATACTATATGTTCCATGTAAAATATTTAAAAACTAGTAAAAGCTATCTACATCCAGGTTAACACTTCCTCACACACCACATCTTTGGAGGGCAAGGTTGAGGCTTCACTGTGTGTGTCAAAAACTTAAAATTCTTAACATGTCTGGAATATTTATGCAATAAATTACTTAGTAAAGTTGCAGAGACAAAGGCATCTCGGCATTAAGGGCAAGTGGGGCCCATTTCCCAGCAGATGACCCTGTTTTGTCAAGATTAATTAAACAGTAATCTCCCCTCAGTAAGTAAACATCCATCCATTTCCTTGTTCTGCTTAAAGAGGGTAAAGTCGCAAGGCAGCTGGAGCCTATCCTTACTATTTAGTGTGATTTTGTTTTTTTGTTTTTTTTTTCTTTTCATTATTCAGCATTCATTTTATCATCACTGGTGCTGGTAAACTATAGTGTACATTGAGAAATGCAGCGTCTTCCACTCCCTCCTTCACGTAAAGTTTAATGAAGGCTGTTTCCTTTTTTAGCTGCCATCCAATGCCACTACGACTGCTACTCTGATCATCCATGGCTCCTTTCATGCACATGAGTGAACTTCCATAAGGCAGCTAGTTCAAATGGAATTTCAGGGTGCATTTTAAAAAAGCCTGTTAAAAGCTTTTAGTAACCTGTTAATTGGGGTTTTAACAAACATGTATAATGCCCAAGAGAATCTGTGTTTCACACCTTTCACCAATTGTCAAAGAGAATAAAGGCAGCCTATTTCAATGACAGCAGTACCGTAATGGTCTTTCCCGTTTTAATGAAATTCTGTGAGATACTGTTTTTGAGACACATTAAACGAAGTATTATAGAGAGTCTACACTGCCTCCAGTTTGCATGTTGTCACAACTTCTACACAAAGGACATCAAATACATTGCATTGCATGGAATGCCGGCACACCTGGATAATTAAAATGGCTATGCCAATGTGGTATCACTAAGCTACTAGACATGGAACTCGGTACCACCCTCTGCAACTGGTTTTTGGACTTCCTAACTAGCAGACCTCATCATGAGCAGATCGGAAGCCTAAGGGAAGAACAAAGAATGCTAACAATACAATGCATTTTTGTGATCATTTCAAAAAATAAACCAAGGCATGAAAATAATACATTAGGTGTGCAGTAATACCATAAGAATAATAAGTGAATGTCCATATTTTTTACTGACTGGGAATTGTGATGTGTTGTTTTGGGGTTGTCCCTTGGCACAGTCTTCCAGCCTGTAGCACACTTTCTGTGAATATTGCTCATATTGCATTTTAATATTCCAAGTCTGTACTAACTGATTTTTTAATTAACAGCTTGACCCCAACCATTATTATTTAAAGAATTTGATTGGATCACCTTGGCTGCTCTGCCACATACAAAAGCATCCTGATACTTTCATTTAAAAAAAAAAACAAACTTTTTTTTATTAATTGTAGATGGGATGCCAGTTAGAAAAACAAATTAGTTGAACCAATTTAAAAGAATGTGTAAATCCTTTAAGTAACTCAATGTTTTCATTTATGGAACTCGCTCAATCCACTTTTACAGTCACTTGGAGCCAAAGAATATTGCAGCAGTGGGCACAAGACAGAAAATAACCCTGGAAAAGGTTGAACCTGATGCTAATTACTGTGCCAACCCATTCATGAATTATATATGCATAATAATGTAACATAATTAAATAAACTTGTACACAAAGTTCATACTTTGAAAAGATAAGCTTACTTTACACAAGTATACAGTATCTTCTGTGTACATTATCCAATTAAGAAAGTCCCTGGGTGATACTGTAGATGATATCATATTTCCTATTTGTGGCCAATCCTCACTTGACATGACAAATTCCATTTCATGCATTTTGACTACTCTGTGTTTTAAAATGTATTTAAGTCATGTAAAAGCATTACAATTAGGTTTGCAACTACTACAACTTTGTAACTAGGTTTGACCTTTTAATTGGTTTAGGCGTGGGTTTGAACACATTCAGTTTTTTTGTAAACAAACTTAAACAAGTTGTATTCTGAACCTTTCTGTGATTTAAACCTTAAATTGTGAGGTTATTTGGAGATTCATTTAAGACAAAAGACTGGACTGGATATTGTTGTAGGACATGGCACACAAACCCACACTCACGTCTGTACCATAGGTAACCTACCAAATGTACAGTTAGGTCCATAAATATTTGGACAGAGACAACTTTTTTCTAATTTTGGTTCTGTACATTACCACAATGAATTTTAAATGAAACAACTCAGATGCAGTTGAAGTGCAGACTTTCAGCTTTAATTCAGTGGGTTGAACAAAAAGATTGCATAAAAATGTGAGGCAACTAAAGCATTTTTTTAACACAATCCCTTTATTTCAGGGCTCAAAAGTAATTGGACAAATTAAATAACTGGAAATAAAATGTTCATTTCTAATACTTGGTTGAAAACCCTTTGCTGGCAATGACAGCCTGAAGTCTTGATCTCATGGACATCACCAGATGCTGGGTTTCCTGCTTTTTAATGCTCTGCCAGGCCTTTACTACAACAGCTTTCAGTTGCTGTTTGTTTGTGGGCCTTTCTGTCCGAAGTTTAGTCTTCAACAAGTGAAATGCATGCTCAATTGGGTTAAGATCAGGTGACTGACTTGGCCATTCAAGAATTTTCCACTTCTTTGCTTTAATAAACTCCTGAGTTGCTTTGGCTGTATGTTTTGGGTCATTGTCCATCTGTATCATGAAACACCGCCCAATCAATTTGACTGCATTTAGCTGGATTTGAGCAGACAGTATGTCTCTGAACACCTCAGAATTCATTTGGCTGCTTCTGTCCTGTGTCACATCATCAATAAACACTAGTGTCCCAGTGCCACTGGCAGCCATGCATGCCCAAGCCATCACACTGCCTCCACCGTGTTTTACAGATGATGTGGTATGCTTTGGATAATGAGCTGTTCCACGCCTTCTCCATACTTTTTTCTTGCCATCATTCTGGTAGAGGTTGATCTTGGTTTCATCTGTCCAAAGAATGTTTTTCCAGAACTGTGCTGGCTTTTTTAGATGTTCTTTAGCAAAGTCCAATCTAGCCTTTCTATTCTTGAGGCTTATGAGTGGCTTGCACCTTGCAGTGCACCCTCTGTATTTACTTTCATGCAGTCTTCTCTTTATGGTAGACTTGGATATCGATACACCTACCCCCTGGAGAGTGTTGTTCACTTGGTTGGCTGTTGTGAAGGGGTTTCTCTTCACCATGGAAATGATTCTGCGATCATCCACCACTGTTGTCTTCCGTGGGCGTCCAGGTCTTTTTGCATTGCTGAGTTCACCAGTGCTTGCTTTCTTTCTCAGGATGTACCAAACTGTAGATTTTGCCACTCGTAATATTGTAGCAATTTCTCGGATGGGTTTTTTCTGTTTTCGCAGCTTAAGGATGGCTTCTTTCACCTGCATGGAGAGCTCCTTTGACCGCATGTTGTCTGTTCACAGCAAAATCTTCCACATGCAAGCACCACACCTCAAATCAACTCCAGGCCTTTTATCTGCTTAATTGATAAGACATAACAACGGACTTGCCCACACCTGCCCATGAAATAGCCTTTGAGTCAATTGGCCAATTACTTTTGAGCCCCTGAAATGAAGGGATTGTGTTAAAAAATGCTTTAGTTGCCTCACAATATGCAATCTTTTTGTTCAACCCACTAAATTAAAGCTGAAAGTCTGTACTTCAACTGCATCTAAGCTGTTTCATTTAAAATTCATTGCGGTAATGTACAGAACCAAAATTGGAAAAAAGTTTCTGTCCAAAAATTTATGGACCTAACTGTATGTGTTTGGTTTTTACTCCATCTTGTGGATAGGAAAAAATAATGACTCTGTTAAAAAATGTAAGGATTCTGTGATGTTTTACCAAATAAAATGAATGAAGAAAAAACACAACTGGGATTAGCTAAAAGTAAATGGTTTTTCCCTGTTAAATATGCATGGCCATAAAATACACACATACTTGTATTGTGCTTATTGATAAATTGTAAGTTTTTTGTGTTAATTGTGTTTTGAACTTTATCATTAAAACATCTGTTTGCCTATCTGTGAATGTCTCTATTTTACAGGCAAAGGCTTTCCTTAGGACATCTTCAGCATTGGCACCCCATATGTATGAACCACATTTCAACTTTTCTTCACTTTCCGAAAAGGTAAAACTTTATCCAAAAATTACATCTATTACTACTTAAAAAAATATATATATATATATATATACTGTATACTGTGTGTATATATATATATATATATGTATATATATGTATATATATATATATATATATATTTATATATATATATATATATATTTATATATATTTATATTAAATAAATAACTGAAAAAGTTCTGTGAAAATATTTGTTTTTTTACTTCGAAGGCATTCTTCAATATGTCAGCTTCATAACTTCTGTGTTCGGTAGAAATTTAAAATACTGAACTTGATTTTAAGTATTTTTAATTGATACACTCTAATGTTACTTTATACTTTTTAGATTGTAATAGTGAGCCAGGAAGGAAAGTCCATGTATATATTCTTATCAAAATTTAAAATAGATACAATGTATTTGTAATTCGACACTTGATTATACTGTGTTTAGGATAAGTGCACCATCTCAGCACATTATCTCATTCAGAATAATGCCAAACAGTCTCAAAATATCAGTAATTGTATGTTTATATAAAGTAAAACTCCAAAAAGAAAGTAACACAAAGGAATTCAAAATATGCAAAGGAAATAAAAGACAAAGCAAACCCTCCTATCCTTCTGGGTTTTCCTTAATAAGTTTGGTTTGTCTACTTACCTACTTCCATTGTACCATAAAGCACACTTCCTTTCTTCTTCTATCTCTCCTTCTCACAACTTTAGACTTTTCCTTATACTACCGGCAATATCCATCCATCCATTTTCTAACCCGCCAAATCCGAATACAGGGTCACGGGGGTCTGCTGGAGCCAATCCCAGCCAACACAGGGCACAAGGCAGAAACCAATCCTGGGCAGGGTGCCAACCCACCGCAGGACACACACAAACACACCAAGCACACACTAGGGCCAATTTAGAACCGCCAATCCACCTAACCGGCATGTCTTTGGACTGTGGGAGGAAACCGGAGCGCCCGGAGGAAACCCACGCAGACACGGGGAGAACATGCAAACTCCACGCAGGGAGGACCCGGGAAGCGAACCCGGGTCTCCTAACTGTGAGGCAGCAGCGCTACCACTGCGCCACCGTGCCGCCCTACCGGCAATATGGCCTACTTTATACCAAATGGTTGCCATTTCCATCAATGCCCCCAATTCACTGTGTGACTCTAATTGAATTACTTAACTTGCCTGAGATAAAAAATGTAAAAATATATATTATTAGTTTTCCTTCAACTGCATTTGTAAAGTGGTTTGGAATAGGTACTTACTATAGGAGAAGGTACTATATGAATTAAACTGTACTTCTTTGTCCATTCCTTCTCCTCTCAGTGAGATTTTTTCTTTCTATCTTTCTTTCTTTCTTTGTCTGTGGGCTCTTAGTATGTTTGTGATGTGGCTCTCAAACTCATCCTGCTTTACTTCCATGCGGAAAAGCATCTTTAACTACAAGGATACCTGGCTTGAGTTCCCTCTAGTGGCTCCCAGTATTTATGCAGCACTGAGACTCGTGTAACACTTAAAGACCCAGTGCCTCAGCCAGCTTCCAAATTGCAAGCTGCTCATCTCAAAAGGACCATGTGCTGCCTAGCAGGACAATGCCCAGCATTACCATTACATGGACAAAATAATCCATACTCCTTTTCTATAAACCATGTTCTGCAGCCTAATAGCCTGGAGACCAGCTTTTTATTCTCTACTTTTGGCAGCTTGCTTTCTATTTTTCGAGGGTGAATTCCACATTGCCACATTAAGGCTTGCATGCATTCTTCTAATATTCTCTACTTGTCTGTGGATAAAGCATCCAAGCCCATACTGGGCTGCCTGTGCTCTGATGGCCTAGGCTACTCTCCGCAGCTTCATCCTAGAACATAATTGTCTCACACTCATTTTTTGACACTATTTACAGTGACTGGCTGCATTGTCCCTGTTTCCTAAAGTGACTTAACACAGAGGCTATGTCATTCCCATTGTAGATCCCTTAGTTTCCATGGGATAATCAGTGGTACTGTTTCCTGTCCTTTGCCAAATTGGTGGCACTTGAGTTGTTACAAAATACTTTTAATTGAAACCCTATACAGTTTATAATAAAAATATATTTATATCTTCCTGAAACATGTTTTTAGGGAATTTATTGTCACATGCACAGACTGCAAAATTCTGTAGGTGCTAAATAACATGTAATACATTTTGGTCATATGACAAAAGATAAAATGAAACAAGAGTTTGGGAACACCCTTATGAGCCAAGATATTTAAAGGGAAGGAACTATATTGCAAAAGTTGCATGGATTAGTTTTTTAATCTGTAATTCCACACTGGAGGAGGTAACACTGAATGCCACAAACATAGGAGCAGAATGTGGAACACTAACATTCTGTTTGACAGATATTCTAAATAAATATTGTACTAAAGTACTGTGTTTGCATTAAGGAAAGGGGTAATTCTAAATAATGATAACAGTACACCTACTGGTGAACCTACTGAACATTTTGTTTGTATTTTCTCTTTAGGTGGGAGACCTTCAGAACAGTTACATAGCTGCAAAGCAAGCAGAGACAGCATACCCAGACCATACGGACACTCAACAACTTATTAAACAGCTTCGACAACACTTTGCTATGCTCTGAGTTTACATCTAATGCAGTTATTTGTTTTGTAAAGGAGTTTAAAAATTATGCTGTCTTATTAGTATTTACAGGTCATAAAGGGAGGGACAAGAGGCTCTTTACTATCTATATTACTTAGCCTGCTCTGCAAATAAATTCATACTTTGTTTTTGCTTGAAAGATAGTTTCATTGCTGTGCTGCTTTAATAGCATAAATCCACAACAATATTAACTACAAAATACTGAATAAATTATTTAAATGGAGCATTATATGCAACAATAATTACTGTTTTTGCTTCTTATATCATTTGAAAATATCTACCAGTTTCCTTTTTTGTACGGTATGCTGTAGATAAAATTTGTATAACACTTAAAATTTTATAGTGTAATAATTTTTTGTAATAAGATACAAACATTTGTGTATTTATTATTTGCAAAAGTATGAGAAGTAAATGCTAAATGCTGAATTTTGATTTTCCTTTTTTTAGATACTGTCATGTATTACATATAATATACAATTCCAATTTTGTAGTGTACCAAATGACTGATGGAATACGGAAATGATCAGTTTAAACATTATCATATCTAATTTTTTGTGTTTTTGTGAACATGTGTGTCATAAACATAAGAAACATTCATCAAGCTGTCCCAATATCTCATCCAGATTCTTCTTAAAGTTTGTCAAGATTTCTGCTTTCAACTACATGTCTTGGTAGTTTGTTCCAGAGTCACAGAACTCTTTAAGTAAAGGAGTGCTACCTTTAGTTTTAAATGCACTTCCCCTTAATTTCCACTGATGTCCTTGAGTACTTGATTCACCCTATCATAAATATTGCATAAAAAATATGTAATTTCTGCCTTATAATCCATGCTACATGGATATAATAGAGCAGATGAATAGGACTCTCCTAGTGTCTGTCCACTACCAGAATAATAACAAAGTGTGTTGGTGTGTGTGTGTGTGTTTAACAATGATAAAACTGATAGAATTGTCACAATAATGGAGTGATCAGGTTAACAAAAGAACAGAAAATAGACAAAACTGCTGGCCTTCTGAAACTCCTCACAAAGGCAACTGCCCTGTCTGCTTGTTGAGGTGGTTTATTCACTTCCCATCTCCCATGTATCTCACAAACATCCTTACAATCTTGACCTCCTCTTTCAGCCCTGAGTCTTCATGCCAAATTCAACTCCTGACTCTTGACTCCTCTAAGGAGGTGTAGTTTGAGTTGCAGGAACGCTATGGTGGAACACCCTTTATTGCCACCTAGCTTACCTAATTTCTCTGAGCACAATAGTCCTTAAAGGGCTCGTTTTCTCAGGCAGCTTCAGGGCTGGGTGTTTTCTCCCAGTCGGGGACAAGTGCTGCCATCCAATGGGCTAGAAGGAAATTACTAGCCTCCTGTCATTTTTCCTTTCCCTATATCCCATTTATACTAATAGTAATTACACATTGCATTCTTCAAGCTATACCATTTTTCCCATTGAATAGATAGCATAAGTACTATCATAGTACACATAGGAACAGAATAATTTAAATAGAATACCAATTACACACTTTAATGAACTGGAGAGATAATATTAAATTACTAGCTAAATAACTGTAAAGGAGAATGTAAGTCCTGTGAATTAATATACTGTAGAACAAGGCAGGACAGAGAGCAATAAACAATTTATTTCTGATATCACTTATACCAACACAATTCAATTACAAATTCAGTTGGGCCAGATTTTCAAACCAAGAAATTTAGCAGGGCCAGACATTTTCAGAGGTCAGTATGTAGCAGGTAATGACACATTTTAAACCAACACAAATAAATGTACTGAAAAACCAGCAATGTTTATTCAATGACTCCCTTTTAAATTTGGATACACGTGTAATTAGGAGTGTCATTTTTGTAAACATTTGTTACATTTGGATCAAGTTTGAGGTACTGTGAAGGTGTATATACTGTATATATTGTCACAAACGTGCGCATGGGAATCAGCTGAAGGGCCTAAACACTAGTAATTCTATGCCAGGCCAGGGTGTGGCGAAGTGTACTGACTGTCTCTCTCAGTCCCTTGCAGACCTTTTCCGGGAAATCCCGCCTGTTGCCGGCCCCAAGGATGACGCCACTTCCGGGCACAAGGACACCACTCCCAGTTTCGGCATAGATGACGTCATTTCCCTTCCAGCCCTTTAAAACTGCCATCTTGCCTCAGTACAGGCAGTTCTGTTCTGGACTCTAAACTAAGCACATCGTGCATTTTAAAACTACTTTTTGCAGCCGATTCAATTATACAGGTGGCTGCCCCAAATCTTTATGATGTCTCCGACTCATTCTTATTACAATATATATATATAATATGTTTTGTTTATTGGTGAAAAAACATAACGTTTAAAATGTGAAATTGACAAATCCTTAAGTATCCTTCTATATAAAAGCGGTCAGGATTGTCCTTCCGTCCCGTGAGTGTTACGCAGGCGCGGAGTTTCACACACGCCCTGTCCATTTTGCAATGCACGATGGGATTTGTAGTTTCGTTTTTACAGGTAAAAGATGATTTTCTACTCCAGACTGTGCGATATCATCTTCTTCTTTCTTACTATATAAAAGCAGTCGGGATTGTCCTTCCGTCCTGTGAGTGGAAAGCGTAGCGGTATTCCGCTTATCACAGACTAACTACTTGCAGCTTGCGGTACGAAGCAACATAATGTGAGCAGAGTTCTGGTGCTCCCATTGTTCCCTTGCTTTTGTGTGCGATGCGCTGGAAAAATAGACAAAATTATGTCTCTGGAAATAATTAATGTTGATGGAGTACAAATGCCTCACCGCGTAGTAAATATCAGGGGGGTTCAAAAGGGCGACCTCAATATAAAAAAAAAGTTTAAATTTCATCACAAAAATAACAGAAACTACAAGTATTAAAGTAATACCGCTCAAATGCAATATAACCAAATTAATGAGTCTGTATAAAATAGCAAATTGATCTACATATTGAATTGCCTTAAGAAGTGGTCAACTTAAAAGTCGGTCGCCTTAAAAGGCGGGTCAGCCTAGTAATAATAATTCTTTGTATTTATATAGTACTTTACTCACAACGCTTTGCAAACTTCACGTGGAGAACACCCTGGACACGAACCCAGCATGTCCTTAATGCAAGGCAGCTGCGTTTTTATGCCACTTGCGTAAACGTATCATACTGCATAATATTGTACTTGATTTCCAAAATTGAAGAATATTAACCACAGGATAATAATGAGCTGTACATTCTACAGAAACGGTACATAGTACCTCAACGCACTCAGTGTTTAATTTGGCTGAATTCAAAAGAATATTCCAAACTTTTTGCATGTTTTCATTAAATGCAGTCTTTCTAATTCGTTCTTTGCTTTGTATGTCAATGACCGATCGTCGTCCAAATAACAAACATGAATCCCCAGGATCGAAGCGAATGAGTGAAGGGCCAACCAATCACATGAAGAGAAGTGCAGAAACAGTGCTTGTCAGTAATGAAGGCCTCATTGGAATAACAACAACATTCATTAAGGAAAATCCATGTTCACACTCACTTGATGAAACTGGAATATAACTAAGACTCCACACACCATTGATTATAGAATCATTTAATATGTAGTTGATGCCACCACCAGAAATAGTGGCTGAAGTACCATCATAAAAAAACAAAAAACAACAAAATCACCGTGTCATAGACTACTACCACCACTCCTAGGAACACACAACACTGCACTGGATTGTATGTTGAAAGTTGCTAGACTACGTGAAGTGTTGCATTCATAGTCTATACTACTGTAGGAATTTATATAGGAATTTTCTGAAGGCTTGCAAAATGTGTTTTTCTCACTTTTTCTCTGTATTTCTGACAGGACCACGGACTGGCCAGTGGGCCACTCAGAGGTTGTTTCTGGGCCCCATGTGGCCTACAGGCTGTCATTTGAATGGGCTGGACATATACAGTACTAATAATTATTGTTCTGTGTATACTTTATATTTTTATCTTGTATATAAACGTCTATGCGTGGAAGTGTGTGTGTGTCTGTCTGTCTGTGTGGCCTGGAAGTGTGAGGCTACAGCATGAAGCTCAAACAAAGCGACTCTGTCGCGAAAGTGAAACTGCTGCCGTTAATACACAAACGAGGCGAGCACATCGGCAAAACTAAATCTCCAAGGAGAGCGAAACTCACTTAGCCGCTGACGGAGGCGAGCATGTCGGCTAAATGAAACCGCCGAGAAAAGAGAACCTTAACCGCTAATGCACAACCAATGCAATTGATTGATTGAAGTGCCAGAATCCATGGTTTCTAGGGGCCAAAGCTTTTTACAACATGAGCTTACACAGCTAGTATTTTATATATAATATACTGTATGTGTGTGTGTGTGTCTTTATGCATGTTCATTATAAGTGTATTAAACAACACCAGTTTTTTCATCAATTTTACTTTTACTCAGAGTTGATCTTTTCAAACCTATTGCTATATTCAGACTTACTGTTTTAGCATTTCGCTCATACTATTTGTAATTTTTCCATCTGTACTGTTTGTTATTAGTCAGTATAGCAGTGCATTGGTTAGAATATGTGCAGGTATTTTTGTAAGGACAGAACTTAAGCTTGTGCACTGGTTCCTGCCTTGACCCTGAACTGGACTAATGAAGTTTAACAACAGCAGAGTAAATGGTTGATTGGTACAGAATATAAATACATATAGGAGTTTTTGCTGTCTAGTCTGGTTGCTGGTTCTTGCAAATACACCAAAACTCATGATACTTTAATAATATAATTATTAGGACATGTTTTAAACCATTTGAAAGAAAAGTTAACTGTAAATGAACAGCTCTGAATGGATGGTTGAGCTTGGTAGGAGAACAAAATTGTCTTATAAAGTTTAGTACATATTCTTAGAATTTATAAATGATAAAATGTTCTTTTCTTTAAAACAAACATACATGCATTGTCCAACCTGTAGTGACGGTGAGCCTTCTTGACAAGAGCCAAAATGTATTGCGCCAACTTTAGTTCATCAACGATGGTCACTCCAAAAAATTTAAAGCTGTTCACCCTTTCAAAAGCATTTTCAACCCACCCAATATAGATGTCAGTGTGGTCTGCCTTCTAAAATCTGAAGTCTATAACCAATAGTTTTAGAGTGAGAAAACTGAGTTGGCAGGTAGACCTCTTCTTATTGCAGGTGATAAGGCCTATGATGGTGGTGTCTTTAATAAATATAATGATGGAGTTGGAGCTATGTCTGGAAAAACAGTCATAGAGTACATGGAATAGAGAAGGGGTCTCAGGACACTACGCTGTGGAGTGCCTGTCTTGAGGGCCAGAATGGAAGATGTGATGTTGCCAATCTTTGCAGACTGTCTTTTACTTAGGAAGTCAAAAATTCAGTTGCATCCTGTCAGAACTGGGTGTTATATCATTTTTTTTAAATAAAATCATATGGAGGCAACACATGACACAGTGGTTAACTGCCCTGCCTCAGAGCTCCAGTGTCTTTGATTTTCCATGTGTCCATATAGGTCTTCCCACCCAGATGGGGATGCTTTCATCTGCTTGTCATGTTACTGACTGGAGGTTTATCCAGAGTTGGTTGCTACTTTGTTCCAAATACTGTTGGGAGTAGGTAATAGATACCATGAATGAAAATAGATGGACAGATGAATGAAAGATAACATAGAAAAATCAAGCAACTCAGTAATTAAAAATATTATCTTATAGCCCATTGGGAACTATCAAATTTATATATTTACTTTTAGGAAGACCAAAAATCAAAAGCTTTGTTTATTTCATGTTCAATAATTTTATGATTTTCTGTAAATATACTGTATATAGGCAGCCAAATGTTCCATTTCCTTAATAGCCCAAAAGAAAAGAAACTGAGAACAATCTGGGTAGTTTTTTATTCAGCAGCATAAACTTTCACGGTTTTCTTCACTGGGCAGCATAGTGGTAACAGTGCATAGCATTGCTACTTCATAAATGTATGACCCAAGTTTTGAATTCTGCTCTAAATCATAGTATTTATGGAGTTTGAACATTCTACCTTTATGTGCTTTCCTCCCACATCCGAAAGGACATACAGGTTGGGATAACTGGTTATTCTAAACCCTGTAAACGTATACTTGAAAGTGCACGTGACAGCAGGAGTGACCCCTGCAATGGACTCCAAACTAGTCCAAGTCTGTTTCCTGCTTTCCACCCATGGACTGTCATCATGGACTGGATTAAGCAGGTTTGAAAATATTTTTTAGTACATATACATATACATATACAAACATATCTGTGTCTTAACTGTACCTTTCCATTATTCTGGACTGTAGATTTGAGGAATGGAGTTTACTGTGGAAGACAATATTAAAGTAAATCTCAGTGCAGAGGAATTGGATAAACCTCTGACACTATCAGAATTATTCGACACTATAAACTCGCTTCAGAACGGGAAAGCACCAGGTCCTAATGGCTACCCTGCTGAATTTTATAAAAAAAAATCAATTAAGTAAGCTCCCCCTTTATTAGCAACATTTAAAGAAGCCAGAGATAATAAAATTCTACCTCAAACTTTTTGCCAAGTATTAATTACTGTTTTTCCTAAGAAAAATAAGGACTTATTACAATGTACATCATACAACCCAATCAATCTCACTTCTGAATAATTATATTAAGGTACTCTCCAAAGTTCTAGCTAAAAGGATTGAGAAAGTCCTCCCTTCGGTAATATCACAAGACCAAACCGGATTTATTAAAGGTAGATAGCTTCCAATCTTCAATGCATATTTAATGTAATATAGTTGTGCATAAAGTCTAACACTCCAGAGATCTTATTAGCTTTGGATGCAGAAAAAGCATTTGATATGGTTGAATGGGACTACCTATTCACCACATTGCATAAATTTGATTTGATTCGAAATTAGATTCAATCATAACTTCATTTATTTGGAATTCAAAATATCCACGTATCCAAAGTGCAACCCTACAATGACGTAAATCAGAAGGTGGCATGACTCTACCTAATTTTCAGTTTTATTGCTGGGTGGCAAATATATGGTACAACAACAACAACATTTATTTATATAGCACATTTTCATACAAACAGTAGCTCAAAGTGCTTTACATAATAAAGAATAGAAAAATAAAAGACACAATAAGAAAACGAAATAAATCAACATTAATTAACATCGAATAAGAGTAAGGTTCAATGGCCGAGGGGACAGAAAAAACAAAAAAACTCCAGACGGCTGGAGAAAAAATGAAATCTATAGGGATTCCAGACCATGAGACCGGCCAGTCCCCTCGGGACATTCTACCTAACATAAATGAAACAGTCCTCTTTGGATTTAGGGTTCTCACGGAAGGGCTTGATGAAGATGGTCACGAAGAGTTCTGCCTTTTAATCTATCCATCATTGTTGGAGCATCATGAAGCTTTGAGTAGGTGGAGGTGGCACAGGCCACCACCACAAAGAAACCGGAAAAAGAAACAGAAAAGAGAGTAGGGGTCAGTACGGATTTTAGAGCCACCATGAATAGTTATTATGATGAATTGAACATATAGAGTATCAGGATTAAGTTAAATTAAGTTAAATTGAAGTTATAGAAAGGCCATGATAAAGTAATATGTTTTCAGCAGTGTTTTAAATTGCTCTACTGTATCAGCCTGGCGATTCCTATTGGCAGGCTATTCCAGATTTTAGGTGCATAGCAGCAGAAGGCCGCCTCACCACTTCTTTTAAGTTTTGTTCTTGTAATTCTAAGGGGACACTCATTTGAGGATCTGAGGTTACGATTTGGAATATAAGGTGTCAGACATTCCGATATATATGATGGGGCGAGATTATTTAAGGCTTTATAAACCATAAGCAGAATTTTAAAGTCAATCCTGAATGACACAGGTAACCAGTGTAGTGACATCAAAACTGGAAAAATGTGTTCGGATTTTCTTTTTCTAGTTAGGATTCTAGCAGCTGCATTCTGCACTAGTTGCAAACGATTTATGTCTTTTACAACATATAGGTACAACCTATAAAAACCTGGACATTGACACAGACTAGCATGGTCTGCAACAGAAATGAAATCTGCAATACTTCTTTATATTCCTTCCTTTGTACACCAGTAAATGCAAGATATCATCAATATACTAACAACCTAATTGTCCTTCATTCACTCAGAATATGGAACCAATGTAGGAAGTACTTCAAGTTATAGAATATTTTATCTGTGACACCTTTTTCCATCCTCTCAAACGTACACAGTTTTTAATGTTTTAATGTTTGGAAAATAGATGGGATTAAATCATTTAGAGATTTGTATATAAATAATGTATTTTAACCCTATGAACAATTACACTGTAAATGTGGCTTCCCATCAACACAATGTTTCCACTATCTCCAAATTAGAAACTTTACTAAACAAAATCTGCCCAATTTTCCTGACCACCCACCAATTTCTATTCCAAAAGAAATATGAATCAGTCTTGAAGACTCAGGCAGAATTTCTTAAATTTTGAAGTCCCTTCCTTTTAAAGATCCCAGAGTACAGTGGGAAAAGGATCTCACACAACATTTTTGAAAATGAGTGTAAAGCAGCCATGCACAAAATTCACTGTAGCTCCATATGTGAAAAGCATTCAATCATTCAACTTAAAATCTTTTATTGAGCACATCTATCTAATTTAAAATTGTCCAAAATGTTCCAAATGATGAAAAATCCATGTCTCGGTTCTAGGAAAATCCACAGGTACCGTTATTATTCAAAATATATTCTGGGATAGTTCTGCTGCTGCTATTAGGTCTAGGCCAAACCGTAGGTCAGTTTTATGTGGGATGTAAACATATATATGTGTTAGGGGATTCTGTTTGTGTTAAAGAATTTCTTCACTATATGACATGTATTTTAAATGCCTGCTTTCTATTGTATCCTGTCTGTGTATTGGTTTATGTATAATGTTTGTAGTCTTTTGTGTAGTTCACTTGGGATGACACCAGAGGTGGGTACAATAAATAGGCACAATGATCACCTTGTCCGTTTTCCACAACTAGCCATGACAGACAACCAGGAAGTTCATTAGATGGAAGGACCGGGGGAGATAGCGTGCACAAGGCATTGTCTCCCCAGGATTGCTAGATGGCAGCTTGCCTGGGTTGGAATGCTGCCCCAGATTCCCACAGGGCATCTTGGGAAATCGAGTTTTTTGGCATGGCCCTGATGGGTTCCGTGGGTGCCACCAGGATTTGCTGCAGGGGCTGGCAATCCTTCTGGCTTCCAACTCACAAGTGCTTCCGGACCAAACTTACAGGTCACCGGATGTACTCCTGGGTGCTACATAAAAGAAGCCAGCTGCCTCAACTCCGGGAGCCAGAATCAGGAGGAAGGAGGAAAGCACTTGTGAGGAGGAGTGATGGCAGAGACAGGGACTGAGAGAAGAGACTTACAGAGATGCAGGGTGCTATATTGCTGTGTGGTATATCACAGTTGCATTCTAGTTATGGCATGGGAAATGCTTGTTATAAGAGTACAATAAAGTACTCTTAAAGTACTAAAGTAGTAAAGTATACAATAAAAGCTCATTGTACTTGAAACTTTTGTCTGTGCCTCTTTGTAGTTGGGTGTTTGGAGAGCTGGAGCTCCCCCTACAGTCCACACAGCATATGTTTTATTGTAGTTCTGTGTGCTGTAGTCCTGTATTTCATTTTTGTGTGTACTTTGTAAGTTGTGTGTGTTTGGTACATCAACGTCATTATTATATGTAGTTTTATTTTTGTCTACCAGTATTATGTCGGGTCTGTTATGGTGAATAGTTTTATCTTTTGGTATAGTTCTGTATATTTTATGTGAAGCATTTTCTAGTACTGTGGTGGGGGTGTATCTCTAATATGATGACTACTCATTTGTGTTGCAGTGCAAGTTCTTGATATCTAATGTTTGACACTTGATTGTACATGTGCATGTAGTCTGTCTGTATGAGTAGTTTACAATCTGTTTCTTGTTCCTTGTGGCAATACTTGCAATGTTAGCACTCTTACAAATGTATTTTCTGTAGTTCCTTGCATTTATAACTTTATTTTATTTGGCAATCATAAACCTTTCTGTCTTGCCAAACATATCAACGTGGCTTAGCCAGCTACGTAATCTTACCCACACAATGTAGGCCATGTTCATGAGGATGTCTGCCATACAATGTTTTCAGGGTCAGTGCTTCTGTACTAAATGGTGTGCAGGTTATGTCCTCTGTGGTTTTGAAGTTAAGTGTTGTGTAGTTTGTGTCAGTATGATATATTGCTTTGTGTAGTGTTGATGTATGCTGTTTTGAGTGAAAGACCTTTCTTAAATTATTAACCTGCATGTTGTGTAAATTCATTATATCTATATTCTGTGGCTGCTTTTGGGTAGGTGGTGGTGTTTGTATTTTGAGAGTAGAGTTCTTGTTTTCCTTTGGAGGTGTTGTAGGTCTATTTGTAATTGATTTATAGCACCAAAGGAATATGCGAGTATTGGTAGGGCATATGTATTCATGGCTTTAACTGTGTAGTGTGTATGTAGGTGTACTTAATAGTATTTGTGAAATTTGTGATAAATATTTTTGTGCAAGAGTATGCTTAATTTGCTTGTATTTGCATTGTGAAGTACAAATCTATTCCAGTTCACAAAATATATGGATAATGTTCCCTGAAAAAAATACTCAACTATACAGTATAGTTAAAAATTGTCTGGGATGAATGAAAGCACTAACAAGCAATATATCTAAATGCAAATTTTCATTATCGGCAAGGGCTATCTTCTAATTAGGAACCCGGTTGGAATGAAAACCAGAAAAGCTTTTTTCTATAACATAAATCTTCAAAATAGCTAAGTGCCCGATTTTTTGCACATGGCATATGATGTTGCCGCTAATCAATGCAAGACATATGATCATACGCAACCGCCAAGAGGGACCAAAGCCCGCATATTTTAAACATGTGTATGACGTATGATTGCTTGCAATCACAACGGGAGCTAAGGCCCCAATACCTGCAAGTCCTTGAAACGCTCCTGATAAAAACCAGCAATCACTGTGGCCTTCCATGACCACGAGTTAGGATTCTTAGTTAAAGCAGATTATTGTTTCGCTCCACAAGATGTCGTAGGTTCAAATACACCTGGCCCCACGCCGCGAGAACACAGAGGGTGAGAGAGAGAGCACACATGGATAGGCTGCTGCGCGCGCGCGCGCGCTTTGCACAGTATACCGCCGCCTGTCCGCGGAACCACTTCCGGGTCTTCGCGGTTTGCAAAGGTAAGATGGAGTCATCGAGAAAGTTTGAGTTGACCACTCTGTACTTTTAAATGCATCCACTGGTTCACACGTGGAGAAGACAAGAGAGTGTACCAGCGGTAGACTTGTTGGGTGCACAAAGTCCCGAAGCGGAGGACCAGGTCAGGTCACAGTCTTGTGGCCCCCGAGGACTTAACTTGTGCGCAGCAGTCGAGCAGCCCGGCTATTCAGCTGTCAAGAGCGCGACTGGTACGGGAGACGTGCAACACATGAAAGGAAGGACGAACCCTTGATAATGTCGACACATGCATTCTTGTTTCGCGAGGTGATATAAGCTGAAAAAACGTGGACGATACTGTACATGAGCCCTATTTTTCAACAGTGTGCCATCAGGGAAACTTTTCTACGTAATACTGAAATCATCCTCACACGTTGCTGTGTTGAATACTCTATCGAAGTTTAAGTGTCGTATTTAAATAAATTTACAAAATGTCGCTTGAAGATTATGAGAGGCACTTTGATTCATTGAATTCTGATTTTGGAAGCGAACTAAGCCGATCTGGATCTCGCTCTTCCTCCGGCTCCTTCACTGGAGAGCAGGAAAAACTACACTACATCCCGATCCGACTGCTGGGGAGAGGGGCTTTCGGGGAAGCGAACCTGTACAAGAGAGCCGAGGTGAGTCCGATTTCTATGGCACTGATTGTCTCCTTATTTGTTTGTGGAAACGACTTCGAATGGCATAAACCAAACGAATTGTATTGCACGATTCCTTTCAGTAACCGTTTATACAGACATTCACTTGTTTTAAGAATTAATTGGTCACTCCGTGGGCTGTAGATGAAATGCTCTTTTTGTTTTTCAATGGGGTCGTTTCTGCACCCTTGAAAACGCGTATATTTGGTTTACTGGCGACTCTAACATGGGCAGGAGTGAGTGGGTACAATAAATAGGCAATGTGAGTGATGGACCCTCGTCAGCCGTGCGTGGATTGTACCGGTCTGCAAGAGAAAAAGAAGGGCTCCCGTCAGAAATGTTAGCTGTTCACCCGAAGTTTGGGTGTGCCAAATACAAATCTGGCGACAGAATTTCTCGGTGGAATCCAGTTTTTGACAGCTGAAGGTTTAAAGTGAAAAGGAACTATTTTAGAGAAAAAACATAAAATACTTTATTAGATATTTTTAAAGTTATTTTTTAGACTTGTGTTTTAAATATAATTATTACTTTAAAAAGTAGTTTAAAAGGTAGTTTTTCCCCTTATAATCAATCATCTGAAGGTGTTTTACCATGGAAAGAACAACAGATATCTGCTAACAGAGTTCCCCCACTTTCCATTATAACACCCCTCTATTTGAGCAGTGTCTTGGTAGAACCTCAAACCGAGTAACTTGCTATCTCAATAAAGAAAGGGTGTGTACAGTATTCTTTTACCTTTTGCTTACTTGTTTACTGGTATATTGCACGTTTCTGTTAAAACCGTTTACATTTTTTGTCATCTGGAAAATTTAAAAAGGTATCTTTTTAATCTTCTAAATATGCATTCTGGCTGTTTCCAGAGAATAAAAAGAGAAAACATAAATGACTGAGAGCAAACAGGTTCTTCCCCCCACAACTAATGTTATGGACAAGGAAGACTGGCATACTTCAAATAATACTCTGAGCATGAAAAACATTTTTGCCATAACACAAATTTAACATTTTTTTAAAAATCAACCTTTTTTTTTTCTTCTTCAAAACTGTGTTTTCACTAGATCCGATAATCTCGTGGAAACTGTTTGTGGTCGGGAAATTCCAGTTTCGAGTTCAGCATGTCTAAATCTATAAAGTACACTGTTTTGTGCAGACCAATTTTATTAGTGAGGGTCCAATGCTGTTGGCATGAACTTCAGCACATATTGTCTTAGAAAATAGATGACTGTTATTAACAGGTGTGCAGCCTCTGTCTACCCATCCATATGCCCATTCCCATCTTAAATAAGAGAACAGGCCCCAGATGGAAAAGTTTTTCCCAAATGAGCTTTCACAGTCGATAGCTAAGATTGCCATTTAGCTAATTTCATATATGACGTCTTGATTGTCTACAAAATCTGAGTCTTGAGTTAAGGGGATGTGGGAGTTGTAGAGTGTGAGGGTCTTGGCACCAATCAGAGAATCCATTATTGCCAGACACGTTTTATATTTGGTACATTTATATTACCGAAGTTGTACTGTATTTGTTTTTTTAACTTTGGTTAAATTTGGATTGCCTCCTGTGTTTGAATTTTAATAAATATTCAAGCATTTGGTTAACTGGCAACTTAATGCTTTAGCAACCATTAGAATCATACTTGCAAATTCTTGTGATTTACAAAGCACTTCCTGTACCATGTTCATGCAATTGGAGACTGTAATGTAGTTAAAGTTTGCAAAAAAGATAAACAATAGCTGGTTTTGCAACATGCCCTTAAGTGCTCTGTTGCCACATCCTGATTTATGTTCCCTGTAAATCACAAAAATTTCATTACAATGAGAAATTCCTTATTAGCCTTCTGTTGTTTACCGTAATTCCCTAATTTACAATTCCAGTGAACTCTAGGTTTCCATTATCCCATGTGTTATTTTTTTATATTACAGTGACTGTTATGGGAATCTCCTCACTAAAATAGAAAAAAAGTACTTAATTTTTATTCTTTGTGATTCACACACACACTAAATTTTGCATATTTTTAGTGAAGTCCATGATCTCTGTAGGCCTAAGGCATTCATTGAAGTATCATATTAATGAAAATCAAGATTCCTTAGATCTGGTCTATTTTTCCCAGTCCTAATGTGTTGGGGAATCAAGCACCAAAATTCATGTATGATCTGAAATGGCAAGTCTTTTAGTTTTTGATATCAGTCATATCCACAGATTAGTTCCTGCAATCTTTTTAACTGTTTTCTCTGAAATGTATGGGAGTATTTAATATTGGCAAAAATATAGAAACATACATTTGTGTCATACATTTAATACACATTTCTCTCTTTACATCAATCTAATGTTCTTCTTTTTGGACAGTTATTTTGATATAAATATTCTGCTACCTAAAGCCCTTCTTAGTAACCCAGTGGTACAGTGAGGTTTAATTTACTTTTCATTGAGTTTGCTGGAATGCCTTTTACTTTTGTTATTAATGTTATTAAATGTTTTTCTTTTACTAAAACGTTTTATTTAAAAAGGTCTTATTTATGTTCTAATGATTTATAGTGTTTCCTTTACTGATTCTGCGTCTTTATCCACAAGTAACCAAAATAAAATGAGGAACACAAACAAGGTCAAGGAAATACCCATTCTTGCAGTTAAAACAAGTACTTTTTAAAAGACTTTCACAACTAGTCAATTACTTAATTGTACCTAACCATAAATAAAAACATATATATATATATATATATATATATTTTTTTTTTAGCTGAAACTTAAATCCAAAGTAACATATATGTTACTAGTATTCTGTAATTTAGAGACTGACCAAATATTTTTTTCTGTTTTGGAGCAATAAAGTTGCACTTTTATATCTAGCAATCAAAGTTTTATAATTGGAAGAAAGCAGTAAATGATTATAATTCATTTTAAATTCTCAGCCAGTTTATTTCTTGTTTGCAAGGACTCTTGAATTTCCTGCCTATGCATTTATTTGTGCTGCAGTAACTGCCTTAGCTACCCTTTTCAATTTTAAAAATGGCTCCTGTGCCATTTACAAGTGTCAGTGTGAAGGTGCAGTGTCATGTTACTGAAACAAGTGATGATCACAGTTTTTGGGACATAATCTATGCAAGTGAAATGCAGGATTTTCCGAACATCTACAATACAGAGATCATCTGCAGTTCTGCTGAATTAGCACAGAGCCAAGGGGTTAGTTCATTCCCTAGTACTTTGAAAAGTACAATTTTATTGAGAATGGGAAAAAAATGATAAATTAATTTGGTTGTGCTGCAGTGGTGACTGTCAGTGCAATTCCATGTACAATTTGAGTTGCTAGTCCCACTGGTGCAAAAATATATAGAGATGGTACAAGTTACTCTGCGAGGACACAACAGACACAGATTATTACATTACAGATAAATTACAATTTATTATATTTTATGTAATATTTAAAGGAGAAAAATACATACCTTTAAGTCTAAATATGTATTGGACTTAAAAAAAAGCAGCAATACATAATAATAATATGTCCATATCTGACAGTTATGTATTTTGTTTTTCAGTTTTGAACAGTACAATTGGATGGTTTTAAATATCTGGAAAATTGGATGTTTGATTAGGAAAAACAATAATTGGTATTTAAATTACAAGTGAATTAAAAAGGTGTATCTGCATGTCACCTTAATAGGCACAGTCTCAGCACCAGGAAGTTGTGTGTTTTATTTAAGTCTTCCAAAATTGTGAATTAGTTGCTTTATAAAACCTTAGAGTAAAATGTAAATAAAAAATAAAATTTACATCAGCCAAAACTGTAGTCATCTTATTAAATCTAGTATATTTAACAAAAGTACAGTTAGTTTTTTTAAAGAGCTTATATAAGGAGCATCACTTGGCATATAGTCTTTCCAGGCATGAACACTCTTATTTTATTATTTTTTTTCACAAAGTGAAAGTCAATCCAGTATTTCCCTCTAAAAAAATAAATTAGTGGATGACATTGGTTTGTAGCCAGGTGAGGAGTTATGATTGTGGTTTCATAGGGAAGTGCAACTGATAAATATTTAAGTAATAGTAGCAATGAAATTAATAATTTGAAGACCAACATTTTACAATGCAGAATGAATATGTACAAATTGTGAATTAAATGACAGTAAATAGTATACCCACAAAAAAGGCATTCATGCAAATTTTAAATTGATTCAAATTACAAAATGCATGTCAATAAATAAGACATTCAGTTTTTTAATTAAATAAAAATCAAAGTAGCCATACCAACATAAAAAAAGCACTTATGCAGATTTAAAAAAAAAGCTGAATAAACTGTGTCATATGTGTATTATGAATTTCCATTCTGAACATTTTATTCTTATAGTGGTGGAAAAGAACTTCTCTGTTCTCTGGACTGGAAGAGCTTTCAGTCATTGCTGTTATTATTGAATAAGACTCTTTTTATTATAAATTTATTTAATCTATTCTATTTAATAAAGTAAACAAACATATAAAATGCGGCTTTCAAAACACTAAACTAAATCCTTGAATGCACCTGATTGTTACACAATACATACATTTTATAACTGTAAGAAGTAGGACAGAACACTGTTGTCACTATTGTTTTGCAACAAGTTTTATATGGAAGGAATGTTAAATTTAAGGACCACAGTTGATAAAATTTCTCTGCCTCTTATGCGATTTGCAGTCCATCACTATTTACAAGATTGTTTCTGTTTTTATATTGACTTCAAGTCATATATTACACCGTGTGTGTCACATAAAAGTAGGGTCATTTGCTCAGCCATTTGGTGTAAAGAACTCTAGAATAAAAATAGGAGCACCAGACAGAAGTAAACAAACAAACATCATATACAACTTGATTGCAGCGTAATCCCTTTGAAAATTCACAGTGATTTAATAAGTAATTTTAGTTAATTGCAAGATTGGGTGCCGCAAGGACTTTTCTCAATGGATTTGGAGGCTGTAGGTTACAGGTGCAGGTCACTGACTAATTTAAATGGTAGGGGAAACAGTAGTCTATTCCAACAAAATCTGCAGTCTATTCCAGATTGCTTTTTAAAACCCTATTATACACGAAGCATTATTAGAACATAAATTAATTGATGGTGATGGGGAACTACATTTCCTGAGTGACTTACAAGGCACTTAAGGAAACAATAATGTATGGACACTGTCACAATTAAAACAGCAATTAATTTAAGTTTTGTAAAATCGCTTTTTTAAAATACAGTGAAACATGTTAGACCCTTTGTAGGGTCATATGGCAGGCAAAGCATTGTCTGGTGCACATGATGCACCTAGGTGACACAGGAGTGAAGTAGAGTGCACTTGGCAAGGTGCACAGTTTTAATATCAGTCAGTCAGTCATTTTCCAACCCACTATATCCTAACACAGGGTCATGGGGGTCTGCTGGAGCCAATCCCATCCAACAAACCCTGGGCAGGGCCGCCAGCACACCGCAGGGCACACACACACACACACACACACACACACACACTCACACTCACAAGGGACAATTTAGGAATGCCCATGTCTTTGGACTGTGGGAGGAAACCAAAGCACCCGGAGGAAACCCACACAGACATGGGGATAACATGCAAACTCCACGCAGGGAGAACCCGGGGAGCGAACAGAGGTCTCCTTACTGCGAGGCAGCAGCGCTACCACCGTGCCGCCCTTAGTTTAATGTTATATTTAAAATCTTTATGACTAGAGTGCTCATTTTTTTATTCAGTACAAAATGAAAGAAAAGTTTTAGGTCAATCTCTGGGACAGGTGTTTGTTTATTTATAGATTTGTGAAAACTGGTAGGTTAAGTGGATTTGTTTGGTTTCGCAGCAAAAGTAAATGAAGACCGGATCACTCAATTTTTTTATTCTAATTTTTTTCCCCCTTGTATTCCTGAGCAGCCAGAGCCTCTTCTGGCAGCATTGGGCTCAGGCCCAAAAATAGTAATAAATAAAATAACAGGAGACATTCAGAGTCATTCACTTAATCATTTGGCTCAGTTAGGAGCCTGTGTTTTATTGACACTTAACCCATCTTTTGCTCTGCAAGAATCCCCAAGCAGATACAAGAAGAAAGAACAATGAGTAATCAAAGGTTTTAAGCCTGACATCTACAGTAGAGAAATGCCAGCAAATCCAAAACAAGTTTTATCTTTGAAAATAATCCAAGTGAACTTTTTATGCTATTTACAAGTCTTTTCTATACTACTCAAATGTTTTATTATGGTTGTGCAAACGCTCTACTTTAGCTGAATTGACATCTTGGTCGTAATGCAGCCACCAGAGTTAGTCATTTAGCTTGGAAAATAGATAGTAGTATTACAGAACCAGGTGTAGAGAATAGGGTGCGAGTAGCATATATTTGAAATCGGAGCTTTGCAGAGTAACCTTTGTAAATTATTTAGTATGAGAGGGTGCCTTTCCATGCACCAGAAGGATGATGATTGACAGCTTTCCTTGCCACTTATTCCCGATTGACTACACAAACACCAAAGCAAATCAGTACTGTAGGATTTTTGAGGCATACAATTAATATGGAATTACATCCTCAACATCCATGAAAAATTTTGCACATGATCTTGTTCGCAGTGCCTTACAACATGAATGCCTTTGGTATTAGAGGGTAACCATTCTTTTATTATTCTGGTTGTTGATTAGTCTCAAGGTCAAAATGATATACAGTATTTTAGATTTAGCCCGAATATTGGAATTCTTGTGAAATTTCTTCCAGTCTGAATTAATAAGCTCATATACTTTTTTTGTTCCCTCAGTTTTTAAGACCACGGTTAATGTAAATATGTTGTCACACAGTGACACAACTGTAGTGCTGCTGTTTTCTATTGAGGACTCTGAGGGTTGTGTCCTGGGTATTACCTGTATGGAGTTTGCACATGGCTCCTCATTTTGCTCCGTGTTCCTCCCATAGTCCAAAGACAAGCAGGTTAGGTGAACTGACAATACTAATTCCTACGCTGATGTATGTCTGTGTGTTTGTTTACCCTGCATTGGGCTGGCATTGCATACAGGGTTTGTTTCTACCTATACCTGTTGCTTGCTAGGTTAGGCTCTAGCTGTCCCCTTCCCTGAATAATCAGGTTTAGGGGATGAATGGATCAACATACTATAACCCATCCTTTCCAAAGCAGCTGTCTTGCATGTTGTCCATCCTTTAAACCGGTACTTTGTACATTTTTTCAGACTAGTTAACTGTTTCAGATTTATCTTGAGAAAGATTATTTCAACTTGTATATTTCGTATTCAGTATTTTCCTATTTTATTTGCCCGATAGACCCTCATGTCAGCAAACAGATCCTCAGTAGTTAGCAAATAGCAATTAAAAGGTACTGCATGTGGCTGTGGCTTATGCCTGCCAGTACAAACAATAACATGGTTCTTTGAGCAAATTTCCATGAGATGTGTTGCAAACCCTTGTGAGAAAATATTTATAATACAAAAAATGTTCTGTCTGTCACTGATGGAAACAAATAAATAACATAAAACATTCTAGCTTTCAAATCCTTTAACTAAGATGCACTTGAATATTATTCTATGTGCACATTTTCTGAATCCTTAAAAAAAGAAAATACTTATTTTGCCATAATTGTGAATTTTCCCTTGGGGATTAATAAAGTAAGTCTGTCTATCTAACTATATATCTATCTAACTATCTATCACAAACTTAAAACATGTCATTTAAATATTTTGAGTGGTGGCTCTGAGGCTAGGGATCTGCACTGGCAATTGGAAGGTTGCCGGTCCGAATCCCGTAAGAGTCCCTTTTGGCATTGCTCTGTTGGGCCCTTGAGCAAGGCCCTTAACCTGCAATTGCTGAGCACTTTTAGTAGTGAGAAATGCGCTATATAAATGCAAAGAATTAAAGAACTATTATCTCTGAGCTTGTATTCTGTTGTAGCTTTAGAAAATCAGTGGTAGCACAATACATAATTTTGTTGACTTTCTTTTGAAACATAAATGCATAATTACATACAAAATCATCATTGTAGAATAACTCCTTCAAGTGCAGGTTCAAAGCCCTTTTTTATTATCCCTTGCATAAGCATCACTTAGACAGTGACCAGGCCAGCAATGAAACCTAGGTCCAAGGAGTTGTAAAGCAACAGTGCTAACCACTGAACTGCTGTACTACCCAAACCATATTCATGACTGATCTTTTTGTTTTTATTTCTTTTTTTCTTCAGTTATGCATACCAAGGTATGTGTCTTTTTGTTTCATGTATGAACATGTTAAAAGACTTTTGACAGCTGTTAAAAGTAGACAATGAAAGTCACGCATGTTTTCTTTAATCCTCCTTCAAGGTAACACTTGTGGTTAAGACTCCAAAATGCTCATAATGATTTCTGAGTGTAGGTTGTATTCCCTTTTATAGAAACATACCTTCAGGGTAGGCACCTGGTGAAGAGTTTATGGACATCTTGCCTAATAGTAAATGGCATTTGAAATCATTTTTAATTATAAATGCAAATTCTTACTAATATTTTAACTTGTAGTTTTCTCTTTGTTTCCATCTTAAAACTTTTTCCTATTTATTTCCTTTCTTAGGATAATTTATTAGTTGTTTGGAAAGAAATAGATCTTAATCGCCTTTCAGAAAAAGAGAGGGGTGATGCCATGAACGAAATTTTCATTCTGTCTGTTCTGCAACATGATAATATTGTAGGCTATTACAACCACTTTCTGGACAAGAACACTCTTCTGATTGAGCTTGAATACTGCAATGGTAAGTAATGATCTCTTCAATATTTGGTAAGGGTATCAAATGTCACTTTAGCTTTGTTCATAGTGTAGTAATAAATACATGTGGAGAATTTAAATAAAGTCTTTATTTCTTATATTCATGTGAATGAGGACATGGAATGAAACAGAACTTCAGCAGCTCCTAAACAAGGGCGCTTCTAGGATACCTGTATCATTACATATATAAAAAGCACATTAGACCATTGTTTCTTGTCGTTAATACAGTATCAAATTTAAGTTGAATATGTATACATTTACAGTTTATAAGCATATTATTTCATAATCTTCCTAAGTACCATGCAGCAGTTCTCTGTCACTACTCATGTGAGCCTTTCTCTGAATTAGAGATTTATTGTAAGATTCCACTCTGTCCTTTACCACCCTGGTGAAGTGACCTTGCTCCTGGTAGAATTTTTCCATTTGGACAGCAATATATTATATCTATAGTAGATAAAAGAACATTAAAGTTAAAATTACTACAAATGTATGTTTACTTTAGGCTGCATTTTTGCATCTCTGCCAACTTTCTTTTTTACAGAATATTGCCTTTGTAAACGCAGGCATCATTTGCAACACCTAATCAACTTTGGTGCCTGTGGCAGTAAATTGGTGGAAACAAAATGCTAGCCTATAACAAAATGTGAAGAAAATCATTTTGTAAATAATTAAATAAATTTGAAAAAGAAAAAAAACTTAGTATCCTGTATATGCTGTTGCACATCCTTCTGGAATTATAGTTGAAAACCAGATTGATTACAGAACCCCTAGATGTTTACATTTCTCCGGGTGTATAATTTATAAAATAGTCAAGTTTTGAATCATTATATCTCCCTCTTTCCCACTTTTATCTTTCAAATGGTAATCTTTATTTTTATTTGGCACTTAACATTAGTATTAGGACAGTTACCTTATAATCCCATAGTCCTTAATTAAGTTCCCTATCTGCCACTGTGTGAATGGGTTATATTGGTTTCCTTTCCAAAGAGGTGCATGTTAGATTAGGGGGCTAGTCTACATTGTTCAAATGTGTATGAAAAAGTGTACTCTGCAGCAAACTGTTTGTGCACGATCCTTCTGATTTATGATCACTGTAAGCATGGTTTGGAATAAATAGAAAATTAATGATTTTCATGTTTATTTTGGGGACATTTCAGGGTAAAAACTGCTTTTCATTCCCTTTTTTCAGGTGGGAATCTTTATGACAAAATTATTCAACAGAAAGGAAAGCTGTTTCCACAAGAGGTACTAAAATGTTAATAATAATTTACATTTTTTTTTTTATCATTTCTAAATTATTTGCTATCTGTTCTTTTAAGTTTTCCTAGGAAGTTTGATTTTGGGGAGTTCTGAGGCCTTTACATTTGAGAAATTAGATGACCTACTATAAGGTGATCAATTTGTAGCATCATGAAATACCAACTATTTAAATAAAGAATCTGACTCATTTGTTAGTAATATATTTTAGTAGTGAGTGGAGAACACTTTGAGTAGTGAGAAAAGCGCTATATAAATGTAAAGAATTATCATTATTAGTAGTAGTAATAGTGAGTATTCAGTGTTACTGCATTGTTTATCGGCACTGGAAGTGAAGGTAAAGTTTCACTTTGGTAGTTCCAAAGGCTTGTCTTAAAATAATGTGTAACTGCTCCCACCCAGATAAATTTAGATGTTGAGTTCTGGCAAATCAGTAAAAGTTACATGATTGGTTAAAACCAGAGGAATGAAACCACTGGAACAAATCAAGTGGCACATATTCTTAATCATTCCTCATAGTGCATAGAAAGAAGTTTGATAGGTTTAAAATGACTTGTGTTGTGAATGAATAGGTGATTGAATCAGAATATACAGGAGTGAATGAAGGAGTGTAAAAGTGTCTGAGCTTTTTCTGCGAGGGATGTACCTGGCCTTACCTGGCCTAGCCCAATCCTTATTTACACTGTAAGATTTTGGCCTCAGGTCAGATCTATTTGATGACCCCGATATAGGTCTGCCTTTAAAAGTAATAAAGAAGAGCCCATCACCAGCTAGGAGAGTAGCACTATAGTTGCATTCAGATAAACAAAAAAAAAGATAAAGCTTTTAACTCCTTCAGAAAAAGTCAGCCAGAATTAACTATTACATGTGATATTTAGAAAATCACTCCAGTTTTATTCAGATTGGCCTCACTTTACCTTTTGTCGCATGAAATAATAATATAATCTTGCAACTTTAATGTGAGTAAAGGGAATGGTAATTAACATTGTTGTTTTTTTTTTTTTTGTTTTTTTTTTAAATTGTAGACCGTGATCTGGTATTTGTACCAGATAGCATGTGCTGTGGCTCATATTCATAAAGCAGGAATTATTCACAGGTAAAGCTGCATAGTATGTGTGTTTATTTCACTCCTGCTTGCTGCCTTGCAGTTAACTGGTATTATTGTATTTTGCTTTTCATTTCATCTTGTACTTTTATAGCATATAATTATATGTTGCTGTTTATAGATAAGGTGCCTTCTAAAGTAAAATCGTCACTATTGTTAAACTGAAAGACCATTATGAACTGGCTAGATAAAGTAAGGTTTTTTTATAGTTACTGTGCACACATATATATATTTTTTTTATTTTGCACATACTATTGTAACCTCAAATTTTCAGCAAGGAGGATTAAAGTGCTCATGACAGTTGTGTTTATTGAATGTTGCAGTTGTCTGTAAACGTGGTAGATCATTAGATTTGGATTTTAAGTACTATAAATGAGGTTTGTGAGTTTCACTATTTATATTGTTGTGTTAAAGCAGTATTTCATGTTGGTCTAGTGCCATTTAAAACTTTGAGCTTTATTTATATTACATTACAGTTAATAGGTACTGTTTATGAGAATGATAGATTTAGTTTCTCAAATATTCTCTTTATCTGAATTGTGCAGTTTTTGTCTTTTTGTTCTGCTCTCCTGGTTTTGGAAACATAAATGATTAGCTTAAAGATGAGCTAGTAAACATGATTAAGTCATAAAACAGAATTTTTGGAACTAATGAAAAGTCTGGATCAATAATGTGTAGACATTACAGACATACATTTTAATCAAATCCCCAACAGCGCTTCTTGTCCTTAATTTTATACATTTACTTTTAACAGTTTTACAGTCAATTAAATAGTGCAGTATAGAATAAACACAATATTACTTTGAGAGATCATATGATTGTTTATTTTTTAGGCAGTTTAATGGTACAGAAAAGTTGAATAGAAAATATAATAGAGTTCAAGATGTTGCATGAGAATTTG